>NW_022987575.1:705427-928939 GCF_902827165.1 Trematomus bernacchii | reverse complement strand
TTGGATTTTATTTACATGTATATGAAACGGAACACATTTGTGTGTGCATTGACAAACACAAGTGTGGATCCGGAAATACAAGTGTGAATCCTTTTGCGGATCATGAAATACAAGTGTGAATCCTTCTGTGTGCATGTGTGTATTATGAGACTGTTCTGAGCCCATAAAGGTGCAGCTAGTTTGAATGACTTTGTATACTGCAGGGTAGCTTGTGAATTTACTCCAGGTGGAACTAAAGTCTGAAAAACTCAAGTAAAGTACAAGTATCTGAAAATTGTACTTAAGCACTTGAGTAAATATACTTTATACCACACTATGTATTTTGCCACTTACCCTTCTCCAGTGGTGAAATGTAACTAAGTACATTTACTCTACTAAGTTCTGTAATAGACATTTTTTAAATTGATTTTTACAGAGCAACAAGTACAACATCTAATACATTATACACATTCGTTCCAGGTATGGCTTGACATCATGCCGTACCCGGAACGAAATGGAAGAATCAAATGGACAGTGACGTATCTCCAACGAGGCGTTTTGGGGAGGTATTTTCTGTGTTAGAGTTTTACTCGCTACAGGGTGTACTTTGAGGGTTTGTGACTCTGCACACCGTTTACATGCATAAAAACCTTCATAACACACAAGGGGATGGGTAATAACCGGAAAAACATGACATGGGCCCTTTAAAGCTCCACTCGGTCCTACTGAACTTTAGACTCTTCATGAACTAAATCAAACCTTAAGAACAGGCTGTCTTTGTAAAGTAAAGTTCACCGTTATGTTCTGTACCAAAGATCAAACACACTGACAAGGCGACACCTGGAAGCAGCTCCAAAGGTCAGTTTGCAGCCAATAATCGAGCCATGCTGCGGGTCTGAAGCGACACCGTGTTGACTTTACAGTTACATTTACGGTGAGTAAACAGATCCAGATCATCATCGTGTTTCAGCTGTTTGTCCCTTCACTAGAGGCGACTTTAATGTCTGTTTAAGTCCGATTTACTGTGCCATCGATTATCTAACGGAGAGTGCATCTGTGCAGTGGAGTGAAGTACATAGATCCATTACTCGAATATAAGTACTTGTAGAAGTGGGAGAAGTACTCAGATCTTGTACTTGAGTAAAAGTAGAAGTACTCAGATCTTGTACTTGAGTAAAAGCAGAAGTACTCAGTTCTTGTACTTGAGTAAAAGTAGAAGTACTCAGATCTTGTACTTGAGTAAAAGCAGAAGTACTCAGATCTTGTACTTGAGTAAAAGTAGAAGTACTCAGAGTGTAGGAATACTCTGTTACAGTAAAAGTCCTGCATTCAAAATGTTCCACAAGTAAAGGTAGAAAAGTATTCTCATCAAAATATAGTTCAAGTAGCGACAGTAAAAGTAGTCGTTGTGCAGATTGGTCCATTTCAGAATAATATATATGATATGTTTTATAATGATTGATCATTAAAGTGTTCTCAAAGCTGGTAAAGGTGCAGCTAGTTTGAATGACTTTGTATACTGCAGGGTAGCTTGTGAATTTACTCCAGGTGGAACTAAAGTCTGATTTAACACTTGATTATATTTCACATCATTCATCCAGATCTGTAAAGTAACTAAAGGTATTAAATATAGTGAAGTAAAAGTACACCATTTACCTCTGAATTGTAGTGGAGTAGAAGTACAAAGTAGCAAAAAATACTCAAGTAAAGTACAAGTATCTCAAAATTGTACTTAAGCACTTGAGTAAATATACTTTATACCACACTATGTATTTTGCCACTTATCCTTCTACAGTGGTAAAATGTAACTAAGTACATTTACTCAAGTTCTGTAATAGACATTTTTTTAATTGATTTTTACAGAGCAACAAGTACAACATCTAATACAAAGTGTAAATGTAATGCCTGAGCTGGAAAACAATGATGGTTTACTACCTGTTTTTCTAAAATACTTAACAGAAAACTACAAATAAAGGGTTCATACTTCAAAAGTGTTCATGTCTAAATGTCCTCTGATTCTGTAAAGAGCCTTATCTAGTAAGATCGTTAAACACCTGAACTTTTGAAAGAACATCCATAACATTCATCTGGCTGCAGCTTACAAATTATTGATCTAATTTATCATATTCCAATCACTTGTATATAGACTCTTCTTTTTCACTATTTCACAATTTTACTATTTTTTTTGCATTTACGTCTTGCACTATTTTTTCAGTTTTTCAGTTTTATTGTGTTGCTCTGTTGGAGGAGCCTGTGACCTCAGATTTCCATTGACTGTGGGTGTTTCTCAATCGCGAGTAAAGCTGCTTCAGAGCCACTATTTCAAGCATACTACGTCATCGAGTGCCGCCGAAGTACTGTTCCAATCTCCAGTATACTTGGAAATCTACCGAGCCCGGCATACTCCGTTTGGAGAAATATCGAGTCTGCACATGAGTAGACTTCGCGGTCTTAAAATCCCCACAATGCTTTGCGCACGGACCAATTTCCCCAAATCTGTGGCGGAAGATGTAAGGCGGAGCCTCTCATATGACGCACACCTGCACACTTGCTAGCGTGTTCCACACTTCGTTTTCCGAATGCCAGGAAGTATTCTTGACTCGCTTCTGAAGCAAGATGCTCGGCAGACATGTGCTACCAAGCAAGCGTACTCGCGATTGAGAAACACCCACACTGTAGCTATGTTTGTATGACAAAGACAAGCCTTGAACCTTGAACCTTAAACCTTGAACCTTGAACCTTGAACATACAATTTGCTTTGGCTAATTTGAAGTGTCCATTTCTAGGGTTGTTTTATGCTTTTACAGTTTAATTTTGTGTGCCAAAGGTCTGGCATGGTTACTTATGTATACAGCAGTTAGTGTACTTAGTATACTTTTAAATACCCTATAGCGTCACTTTTAATTAACAGCTGGAGTTAATGTCACATGATTTAAAACGTAAATGAGGGTCCTCTCAGAAATAAAGTCACTTTTTTTTTAATTAGAAACATGAGAGGCACGAATAAAACACAGGAGGCTAAATATTTTCTGCAATTTAGAATCACATACACCTGCTGATTACATCACATTCAGTGGATTATTTTTATCATGGGACATACATGTGTTGCTATTTTTTTCCATAGATTTAAAAACACTGGTTGAGTGTGTGTGGATGTGAAAGTACCCCAGCATACCCTTAAGTTCAACTCTAAGATAAGATAAGATAATGAGATAAGAGTCACTTTATTGATCCCCATTTGGGACATTTTTGCATTGAAATACAAGGCATTGGACATAAGACAAATTAAAAGAGTAGAAATAAACAGTTCTAAAATAGAAACATCTCAAAATAGAAATAAAACAGCATTAAAAAGTAGAAAATATACATGTGGAAATACCAATTTACAGTAAACAAGATATAAAGCAGGATATTATACATTAAGCGTGTAAGGAATGGAAATAGTCTCGTAGATTGAATGAAACCTCGTACAACTGGAGTTAAGGTATCTGGATTTATTCTTAAAAGTACATGCTGGCTAGATGGATGGATGGATAGATAGATAGATGGATGGATAGATGGATGGATGGATGGATGGATGGATAGATGGATGGTTAGATAGATGGATGGATAGATGGATGGATGGATAGATGGATAGATAGATAGATGGATGGATAGATAGATGGATGGATAGATAGATGGATGGATAGATGAATAGATAGATGGATGGATAGATAGATAGATGGATGGAAAGATGGATGGATGGATGGATGGATGGATAGATGGATGGATAGATCGGATGGCTCGCTCGCTGGCTGGCTCGCTGGCTGGCTGGCTAGCTCGCTCGCTGGCTGGCCCGCTGGCTGTGCTGGCTGGCTGTGGCTGGATGGCTCGCTCTCTGGCTGGCTCGCTCGCTAGCTCGCTGTGCTGGCTCTCGCTGGCTCGCTCGATGGCTCGCTCGCTGGCTGGCTCGCTCTCGCTCTGGCTGGCCTCTGGCTGGCTGGCTGGCTCCTCTCGCTGCCTCGCTCGCTCGCTGGCTGGCTCGCTCGCTCGCTCGCTGGCTCGCTGGCTGGCTGGCTGGCTGGCTCGCTCGCTGCTGGCCCGCTGGCTGGCTGGCTGGCTGGCTGGCTCGCTCGCTCGCTGCTGGCTCGCTCGCTGGCTCGCTCGCTGGCTGGCTCGCTCGCTCGCTCGCTGGCTGGCCCTCTGGCTGGCTGGCTGGCTCGCTCGCTCGCTGCCTCGCTCGCTCGCTGGCTGGTTTCTGGCTCGCTCGCTCTCTGGCTGTGTCAGCTCGACTGGCTGGCTCGACTCGCTGGGCTGGCCTCGCTCGCTCCTCGCTCGCTGGCTGCTAGCTCGCTCGCATGCATGGCTCGCTCGCTGGCTGGCTCGCTACGCTGGCTGGCTCGCTCGTCCGCTGGCTGGCTAGCTCGCTACTGCTGGCTGGCTGGCTGGCTGGCTGGCTGGATGGCTGCTTGATCTGAGATGGTGGGCTGGATGGCTGGCTGGCGGCTGGATGGTGGATGGATGGCTGGGGATGATATATAGATCGATGGACTCGATGGATAGATAGATAGATACAAATGACATACTTGGCATCAAAATGGCATCTATCCTTTCTGACATTTTTAGTAACATTTTCTGGTTATTTTGTCTGTCAGCTCAGTTCAGAATGAGCATGAAGCCGCTTTGTGTGAAGCTGTCGGTCCAGCCGTCCAGAGGGCTTGTGGATGAGAAGTTCACCGTCTTGGTACAGAACCTCCTCCCTGGGTTCCAGCTGACCGTCCACGCCCTCCACCAGTGTGAAGACGGACACAGCTGGGAGGCTTTTGCTCACTACACCACCGACGCCACCGGGACTGTGAACGGTAAGACCCTTGTTGGGAAAATAGTGAATGTACTCTTCAATATCAGAGTCCACATGATAACAAAGGTATCCCAACTGTAGCTGTGTACATGACAGGATGTATGATTACCTAGAAGAGCATCAAGACTGTTTTAGGCATATGACAGCTATGTGATTAACATGATGATTCAGCCTCTATGGAGATAGACATATCACAAGCATGATCATTTCTGACGTGGAGCTAATCTGAACTAAACATTGAATACTGCTTTATATTCCTCCATCTTGTGACTGTGTAACTCCCTCTCTTGGATATCAGCATGTGAAGGACACTGTTCAGGAACTAGTTGATGCTCTGTATGTGATGACTGCTTCCATTCTTGAGAGGATCAGAAATACATGGATCCTGAGATTGAAGCTCAAGCCAGTAATGAGTGATTAAACATTAAGTATTCAGAAAGTCATGATTTTGAGATTTTGAGAAAAGGTCAGAATATTGAGAGAAAGTCATAATGTTGAGATTTTTTGAGAAAAAACTTTGTACATGACAGGATGTATGATTCCCTACAAGAACCGGTATTCCTCCATCTTGTGACTGTGTAACTCCCTCTCTTGTATATCAGCATGTGAAGGACACTGTTCAGGAACTAGTTGATGCTCTGTATGTGATGACTACTTCCATTCTTGCAATGATCACAAATACATGGATCCTGAGATTGAAGCTCAAGCCGGTGGCGAGTGATATTTTTCAAACAACCCTCAAAAAATCTGTAAAATTAATTTAGAAAATGTTGGTGAAGTTTGTGTCATGGGAATGGGAAATTATCAACAGTGAGTCGGCCATCTTTGGAGGATTTCAGCGTCCGTTAAAAGCATTAACCAGTTCAGCTTAAATATTTTTGCCATGGTCAGTAAGCACTGTTGTGTCACATCCAAAACAATAAAAAGTACCATGAGATTACATTTCATTCTTTTTCCAACATGGAAACTTAACGGTGGGGAGGTAGTGAACATCAGCAAAATACGCAGAATACATTGGGTCACAGCCAACTGATGACTTTTAACTTCAAGTGTCAAAGAATTGCAGAACCTCAGTTGGAAAAACCACTACACAGGGGATACGCTTTTCAACATGGAATATCAAAGAATACAGTAATGTACCAGTAGATAAATTACACATGAAAAACTAACTTTTTTTTACCATCCGGTTAGCACAACATTAGCCGTCTTACTTTAGTACAGATACAATTGGTCATTGGGTCTGTAGGTCCTATACCCACCTGTTGTAAATTGGACATGGTCCTCCAAATATCTAAGGTTTATAAATTCCCAAAAGGTGCAGGCGCTAATTCTAAACACCAGATATCACTAACAGTGATCGGATCATTCTTCTCTTACCTCATAAGGATCATTGTCGTTAATTAACTTTAATAATATAATTGTCAAGTTCTGATTGGGTTTGGTTGATTGACTGATTGACTCCTGCCTAAACTTGAAAATGGCCTGTTCTCAGTCTTGACTCTTTCCTTTTTATTTGAGATCATGTAGAGTTATTTTAGATTCATGCAGCTTCATTTAGCTTCCATGTTGCATCATTTAGACGTTTTAGGTTGAAAACCTTTAAAAAAAAAACACAAAACACACTTTCATTAATTTAGGCAAATAAAACATCCATCCATCCATCTTCTCCCGCTTATCCGTGGTCGGGTTGCGGAGGTAGCAGTTCCAGCAGAGAGCCCCAAACGTTCCTTTCCCTGGCCACATCAACCAGCTCTGACTGGGGGATCCCAAGGCGCTCCCAGGCCAGCGAAGAGATATAATCCCTCCACCTGGTCCTAGGTCTACCCCTCGGTCTCCTCCAAGCTGGACGTGCCAGGAACACCTCCCTAGGGAGGCGCCCAGGTGGCATCCTTACCAGGTGCCCGAACCACCTCAACTGGCTCCTTTCGGAGTGAAGGAGGAGCGGTTCAACTCTGAGTCCCTCCCGGATGACTGAACTTCTCACCTTATCCCTAAGGGAGACGCCAGCCACCCTGCGGAGAAAACCCATCTCGGCCGCTTGTATCCGCGATCTCGTTCTTTCGGTCATGACCCATCCTTCATGACCATAGGTGAGGGTAGGAACGAAAATGGCCCGGTAGACAGAGAGCTTTGCCTTCTGGCTCAGCTCTCTTTTCGTCACAACGGTGCGGTAAAGCGACTGCAGTACCGCTCCCGCTGCTTGAACTCCTTCACTTGGGGTAAATAAAACATTTAAATTAAAATCACGCCATACTTAAACATGCACTTTAATTTCTGCTCTATGGTTTTAAATGTAAATCAAGTGACAATTAAACTTAACATTTCATGTCAAAAGCAAATTCATCTCAACAAATTAAATTAATTCCAGTTTCTTATATTTTAGATTAATACTTTGTAAGACTAACTAAAAATAATAATGAAATTCAATGTTTTCCATCAAACATATCTTCAAACCAGATAAATATATTTATAAATATTACCAGCAGTGTCTTTGGGTGAATCCTTGAGTCAATCCTCTCCTCTCTGCCACTCACAGTGAATTGTTTCTGTCTTTTGTCCTGAGAGTGTGCATCTCCAGGTGCTTTGCATCAGGCTCATTATATATGTGACTCAATCTCTTCTTTGAGCCACATCTCTAGTGGAACCACAGATTTTAGGCTCCCTGTCACCACCTGCTGGACTGGAGCCAGATTTAAAATGTGCCCTTCACCGTTTTTATCAGATATTATTATCTCTATTTTAATATTGACTTTCGTCTCGACAATAATACTCCTCTGCATCTGTTGGTTGTTTCTATCTAAGGGTATTTTGCACCTACTTTATTTATTTTGGATTCAAAACAGCTGACACCTGACCGTAGAAAGTTGATTGATATTGACGGCTGCCAATATTCTCCAAAAAACAGAAGCCTTAACAAGATGGCCCGTTCGCCCAAGAATGCATCAAAATGCCCATTCCCTATAGTATAAAAACACATTTTCTTTTAAAGTTATGGAATTATTTGAAAACCGATTGAGAAATATTTTATGCCCTTTTACGATACAGTTTCACAGGATCCCAGTCTGGACGGGACATATTCTGGGGTTGAACCGATGGGTCTGCTATGGAGCCTCAGACCAGTTCCAGGCAGCAAATCAGGGCTCAGGTAGGTCAACATTAGTACCAAATAATACCTATCAATACAGAATCAGTATTAGAGTTGACTCTTTCCCCTCATCCCTCAGAATGAGAAAGATGAACGTCCAGACTCCCATGGTGGTGACGATCTCGGTGTACCAGGGTCACCAGATGGAGGGCTTCTTGGATCGAGTGTCGCTGGCCAGTGTGGTGGTAGAGCGATGGTACATGGCGCCTGGCGTTCGAAGAGTCCCGATAACAGACGGCAAACTCACTGCGACCCTCTTCCTGCCCTCAGGTAGGACTGGGGGATAGTTTAAAGGTCACCTATTATGCAAAATCCACCTTTTCATGTCTTTTATACATAAGCACGTGTCCCCTCTGTGTAAAGAGATTCTGAAAGTTTCAGGAAAAAAGATTCTCTCTCTTTTTGTCCTGATCCATTTATATAAAAACCTGTCTGAAAATGAGCTGATCAGATTTTGGCCACTTTATGATGTCATAATGATTTTTTGGCTTGTGTAACCATTAGCCAATCACCCCCCCCCCCACTTATCACCTGAATCTCCTCCTAGAGCAGACATGTTTTGTATATATCTATATATATATATGTTTTTTTTTCATATATATTGTCTTTTATTGTGATTGTAGTAATGTGTTTTTATTACATGTACAGCAGAAATCGCTTTTAAATGTGTTTTATAAATAAAACTTGATTTGATTTTGATTTGATCTGAGACCTATAATATATTGATGAAAAACAGTATAATAGGGGACCTTTAAGGGAAGTGTCCTCTGGGGGGAGTTTAGAGGGGACAAGGTTCAAGGCCTTGAATTGAATCAAATTATATCGTGGAAGACTTTGTGATATCAGCAAATATCATATCATTGTCCGAAGAATCAAGATAATATTGTATCCATTCTGATTTGTCTTTGGTATCTTGACTCGTCTGAAGGAGCTGGTCCTTTCCCCGGACTCTTGGACCTTTGGGGGGGAGGAGGGAAGTTGGTGGAGTACCGGGCAGCGCTGCTGGCCTCCCACGGCATCGCCTCGATGGCCCTCGACTACCTCACACCTCAAATCACTAAGGAAACTGGGAAAATGGTGGACAATGATTACTTTGAGGTAAACCAGATGAGCTTCTACCGAAAAATACAGTTTTTTAAACTCCCAAGAACATGAACATCTCATTGCAGTTGCGTTTGTGTCCATCTGAAAGTTATATTTACTCTTAATAAGATGTACAAAAGCTTTATCCTCAACAACAGTGAGGGAAATCCGTGTATATACATGTAATTTTAAAGCATACAGTTCTACAATGTATGAATGTATTGTTGACATATTTTCCTTCTGCAGACGGCCTATAGAGTTCTGAAGCAGCATCCTCAGATCCTCGGCAGCAGGATCGCCATGTTGGGTCTTTCCTTTGGCACCAGTGTCACTCTCAGAATGGCTGTTTACTCCCAGGATGTAAAGGTAGGACCAGCTTAGTGACTTTCATTATATTGACGTCTGTTAATTTCACAGAAACTGCATACCGTCAATGTACGTCAACTATAAGAGCTTGTCTCTACCACGGAAGTGCTAAGATTGTTATCATGTTGAACAACACTATCTTTTAAAACGTTTTTCTTCACTTGTCACTGTATGGGGTCTTTGGCTGAAGTCGAATAGTCCATTTAGCTTAGGAACCTTCCTAACGGAGTGAAATGACCCGGAAGTCCCTCAGTGGCAGCCATGATAAGTGCCGTTCGAATTCTCTAGATGATAGGAAAGGAGGTTTCAAACTTCCTTTATAACCTCCTTTAGCTTAGGAACCACTGGACCTCCCTAACTGAAAGGAGAGGAGAAAATGCTGCCCCACAATGCCTTGCAGCCGCAGCATTTGCCGTCACACAACAGTCGGCCGTTCACGGAAACAACCGATTATGACCGATAAATTATATCATGAAAGTTACGGTGCTTATTAAGCTTTTTAAAACGTATGTGGTAAGTTGCCAAAGTGCTTTGTTTTGAACGTTCATCAGTATTATAATCAAAAAGAGAAATATGAACGTTCGTTTTTACTGAAATGATCAAATAAAGTCAACATTTCACAGTCTTTACTGAGCTGTGTGGGGTTTGTTCAACTTTTAAAAGATGTTTGAATGGTGATATACACAGTGATAGATGTTAAGGACTAACGTTTATAATAAATACATTTGTATTGATTTTAAGATCTTTTCATAGTTCATACAATCATACGTATTGGGATCATTTGTATTAATGTGGACCGGAGGGAGAGGGTGACGAGCATAAGTTTCACTTTCCTTTTTTATTTCAATTCCAACTTTGGTCATCATGAAGAATACGTTTCTCTGTTGTCCACGTTCATAAAGCATAAAACAACAGCATCAAAGCACGGTGCAGAGTCTCTAGATGAGTTTACAGTAGTCCCTCTTTCTTATTAAACATCCATGTTGTAGTCCGCTGTATAGAAAACTGTAGTTTCCATAGTTTCCCCACAGCAGCAGACGCACATTTATGACCTCCGCTGGCGCATCATAAACACGTCGGATAGTGAAAGTGCAGTCGGATTCTCTAAAGTACCGCAGTCTCTTCTCCTAAGTCCTTTTGAATTCTCCTACCCACTATCCCTTAACCCCATGACGTTTCACTCAGAGGTCAAGGAATAGACGATAGGGTTAGACGTTAGGAGCTGATTTTTGGATTATCCGACCGCAACCCTAGACTTTAGGGTTGAAGATAAGGGTTGAACCAAGTTGAACCAAGTGCAAACTAACTCTAGCTTCAACGCGTAACTGGAACAGAACTAATTTTTGTGGATGGGTAAAAGGCCCTCTCAAATGCCATCTGACACAGCTCTGTTCACTTGACCCCCCTGCAAAGGAGGGGGGCGAGGCACGAGCGTCATGTTACCATGCTGTTACCATGCTGTTACCATGCCACGCAACCTCTCATTCCCCTGATAGGTGGAGAGTTGCCCATATAGGCGGAGCACCCCATTTCTGACGTCAGAACAATTTCAAATCTGGATCAGTTTTTATCAGCTCCGTTGCAGCCCCGTTTTTAGAGATTTGGGTATGGAGGAAAAGAGAGAGGGTTGTGTTTTCTGACACTTGGTGGGTTCCCTGACACACCGGGGACACATATTCATGTATAAAAGACGTACAAAAGTGCATTTTGCATGATAGGTCCCCTTTAAGCTTTTGAAAACACTGGAATTACACTAGTTTTTCTTCTGTAGTAGCCAGCCAGCTCTATAAACATCCTGACCTCTTTTCTTTTTGGTTTGTGCTAGCCCAAATACCTTAGCCCCCTTTGCCCAACTGCACCCTTCGCTAGGTTGGCTCCATTTGGTCCATATGCTGCTTCGACGTCTCAACAACAACCTGAATGGAAGTGCTACAAATGAGTAACAACTGTACGGAGTGGAATAAGGCCTAGCTGATCCAGGAAAGCTTCAACTCGGGCCATCAGATAAGCATTGAATGTATGCTTATCTGATGGCCTTATTGATAGTCAACACAGAACCAAGTTGACCTAACAGACTTGCGTACCAGCACAATGGTCACTGTTGGACTCTTCTGCTACCCTTCATTCTAGATTAGCTTGAAGCTCTTCCTGAACACTTTTCCTCTTGTGTTCATGCAGCTGATAGTGGAGTGAACGCATTGTGTTGCCCGGGTCGTTTCTATGTTGTGTTGTTTGGGAGTCACATATCGGAAAACTGCCTTTGCAACAAAAAAAACCGTCTGCTTTCTGGCCCGGTGAGAGATTGTTGTCACAACAAACAGGGACTGATTTATCAGTTTTTGTTAGCTCCAGTTCCAACTGATCTCTCTCTCCATCACCATAGAGGGGAAAGTCCTCCTAAGGACCGAACAAAAAGAAAAAAGTCAATGTAGTCCACCAGGTCTGGAGGTCGCTCCGTGGATAAAAAGCATCCCGTAGTACCCGCAAGAGATCAGAACCATCATGTATTATCCTACCGATTTCCTGATTTTGTCCAGCTGTCTGATCTGTGTTTGTATGTGTGTGTCTGAATGTGTGTGTGTGTGTGTGTGTGTGTGTCTATGTGTGCGTTGTCTCCTAGCTCAGCTGTGCAGTGTGTATCAGTGGGAGTCATGTGCAGCCGATTGGTGGAAGTGTGGAACAAATACTGGCTTACTTTAACGGGTAAATTAATCTTCTTTCTGTTATCTTTATGCCTTTCTTTTTCTCTATAGAATGACCTGCAGATCATATTTTCATATTGCCACCATCAAGACAACTTATTTTGTTTTTTAAATCAGAAACGCTGATAAGACTCGCTTTGACGAGAATAACCAAGTAATCTGGAGAGATTTGCTGCTGCCCATCCCGACAGACCCCTCACTAAAAGTGGACGTGAGTACCACCAATTGTTCTGTTATTTTTTTACAAACTGTGTACTATATAAAAGGGCCTTTTTGTGTTCCTTTTCAGGTTCATATTAGTATGTATTGTCTCTCCTGTGACATGTCTCCATGCTTCAATGTTCAAAAAGCTCTTTATTTTTCTCATACTGCCTGTGCTGCAGCACCTCTTTTCACCCTCTGTCTGAAACCAGAGCCCAGTCTGCTCTGTGGAGTGTGTGGGAAATACACTTATGGCGCATTTCCATTGCAGCGCGTAGCTCGCTTTAAGCGTGCCGTGTCGTGCCGTCCCCTTTTTTGGTTGTGCTTCCACTAGGCCTCGTTCCGGCGTGGCACGGCGCGGGGCCACTTTTTCCCCTCTTTTCTGGCCCTAGAAAATTGTGGTTCTATCGGGGCCAACAAACAGGGCTGAGTCGGGCTGAGTATGCTAAACTAGAGAGAGGAGCGCTGGCAAGAGGGCTAGAACTACAACAAGATGGACATATTTGACCGTGATTTAATTGTAATACACGTTTCAAAATGATGCCGAAGTAACAACATACTGATACCGGTTAGTAAAAACCATGAATTAATGCTTTGTCAAGTCTGCAGACAGACGGCAGGCGAAAAACCTTTTAAAATTCGTGTTTTTCTAGATGGAGATTGGCTAAGCTAACGCAGTATATGCCCCGACCGTCCACACTCACAACAACGGCCTATACAGACATAAATAAAGCAGCGACTGCATTCACCATGACACAGGCAGTCTGTGGTGTGTACTTGTTTAACTTTTGTCGAGTTTCTGAACATATATAAGGAGCTGTGAGCTCTGAGTGCTCACAGCTAACGGCTGTGTTGTGTTTCTGGATTTCTCATTGAAGATGACGTCACGGCTCCGCCTACACTGCGTTACTATAGTAACTACCCCAGTTCCTAAACTGTAATGGAAGCGCAGCATGAAGTGAGTCGGCCCTGTTAAGGCCCAACGCGGCCAAGCCGTACCGAGCCGTACCGAGTGTGGCCGAGGCCGACCGTGTAGTGGAAATGCGCCATTAGGGAATGTAGCCTTTGCAGACCACCAACATGCACAACAACCTTTATAACTCCCTACAGGAAAGGGAAAAGCCCAGAAAGCACAACAGGGCCCTTTTTCAAAGCTAAAGCTATGTAGATAATGTCATACTTCTATATTTACAATCTGAAACGCTGCTGCTGTTTGTCTCTGAGCAGATGGGACGACTGCAGTGTCCTCTGCTGCTCGTTGTAGGTGAGGACGATCAGAACTGGCCCGCCCACGAGTGTGCAATGGACGTGAGTTAATCAACATGACATGAAACACTGAAAACATGGATATGATACATGATACATGAACAACCCATTTTTGTATCCTAGTTTTTTGCCATGTACATTTGATTAAATCTCATTATGTTTTAAAACATATATATATATATATATATATATATATATATCAAGAATCAAACTGGTGTAATAGTTTTTATTATGTTTTCCAACCAAATTTAAACCCATTTATGTTTTTCTCTTCTCGGACCAAATGTTTTTCGTTTTGTTAATAAGCTGGCATAATATTTCACTAAGATCTCGTTCAAAACAGGGCATTGTGAGCGGACTGAAATATTTGCAGGATAATTTTGTGGACTTGCACGGCTCTATACGTTATCATAGTACTTGCTTTTAATTGTGGGTCATCATTATTATTTAACAGTGAGCACATGCAACCTTTTTCAGTCTAAAATACATATTAATTACTTTTTTTATTTAGTTGAAGCTTATCATTATATTATTGATGGTCATTGGAGGCAGTGTGGCCCGAGATATACAGTTAAGAGATGATGGCAACAGAAACAATAGAAGAAGTAAAAAAAAAAAGGTTGTGAGATGATCTAAGACATATGAGATTATTATGTGTTTAACTTCCTGTTTTGCAGATGAAAGAGATGATGGAGCGGGCGGGGAACAGCCACCTTCTGACTGTCCTCTCCTATAAGAATGCCGGTCACCTGATCGAACCTCCATTCATGCCGTTCGCCCGAGCCAGCACCTTCAAAACGGTCGCGAACCCACCAACCAAGGGTAGGATACGATAATACTTTAATGGTCAGATCAAGTCTGAAATGTGACTTGCATCACAGCAGCTCCATGTGTAACATCAACAGACAAATATCAAGACACAATGCATGAAAAAAACAAACCATTTAACATAACAGCACAATCACTGAGAGAAAACATGCTCAAAGACCCTTTAGCGTGCATTTCATCTGGCTCTGTATTTACTGAGAGGATTGACTGGAGCACAAAGTATGCTTCAGTCTGACTTTATTGAATCGTGGGACCCTGTATCTCCCATTAGATGGTAGCAGTTCATATTTTCTGTTCAGAACATGGTTTGTGTCCGAGATGATGTTGTTGGACAGCCTTATTAAGTTGTTATGAAAGGCTGAGTCATAAAGTCTATAACAGGGTTGACCAACAATCTTTGAGCATATTTTTAACAGGTGGAGCTGTTTTGATTTTAAAGCTGTTGACAAACACTTGTACCAGGTAGTATTACAGTACTGTATTTCTCAGTGAATCAAAGTTAGGGTGCTTACATTTAGGACTTTGAGTTTTGACTGTTATAGTTTAGCTTGTTGTCTTTGCAGTGATGGCTCTGTGGGGCGGAGAGCTGGTGGCACATTCTCGCGCTCAGGAAGACGCCTGGAGGAAGATGCTGGTCTTTCTGAGGGAGAATCTGTACGGCGGCATGAAACATGGTGCTTCATTCTCCAACTTGTAACCAAGACCATCCATCCATCTTCTCCTACTCATCGGTGGTCGGGTCGCGGAGGTAGCAGTTCCAGCAGAGAGCCCCAAACTTACAGAAAAACCAAACTCCTCTATCTCAGTCACCGTGGTGGCCAGAGAAACAGACTCCATGCCTGCATTTGTTTTTCATGCCAGAAAAGTGACCTTTAATTGTAATTATTATACTTTATAATCAAGTTGATTACAGCTTAATGGTTGAATCAGTACAACGTATTAATCACTTGTGGTAATATTTAAGTTTATTTATATAGCCAGTGGGTGATTTTAGGGTGGATTCCATCACCCTTGTTCAAATAGAGTCCAAAATACAACCACCATTATAGAGAGAGTAGGGGCAGAGGGGGACTCTAGTTTAATATATGTTAATCTACCTGACTCATTAATCCTCTCTGACATTTTAATTGACTGTTTTGCATGAATACGTCGTAAAATCCAGATAATGATTAGCCATTGTTGGAATTTCTGTATTTTCGAGAAGTTATTTTCTGTTTTGCCTCGTTCGGACCAAGAGTAAAATAAAAATATTTTCTGTTTTAAAATTCCTGTCTCCTGCATTTTGGTCCACCCTCTTGTCACGACCTTCGTCCTCCTACCCGTCCTTCAGAGCGTCTTCGCCCGTCTGGTCAGCCTTATGGGAGTACTGCCCCCCCTCTTACAGTGCAGACGCTTTTCTGCTTGCTCTTGCCTCTGCTTACTTTTTTATGCTGATTTTCTATTTTTCTTTTCTGAAAACTTCGAGGAGTGGCTCCTGGACATTAACTTATCACTGGGACAGTTATTCTTCGTAAATAGACGGAGGCTTTCAGCCATATTTCAATATTTTTACGACGACCTCAGTCTTACAGTAGCGTGGGAGGACGAATAACAGGCAGAGCCCAGCGCTCTGAAATCTGTGATGCGACCGGCTGGCCTGCATTGTTATCACCCAGGAAGAGCGCCTCTTCAACCCTTCTTCATACTAGGAAACAGTCGTGGACAGCTGCTAAAGGGAGAACTACAAACAATCCTGCTAAACCACTGAGTGTGCCAATCCAGAACAGATACGCTACACTGACACAGAACCAGAGATCTCTTTCTGATGAGTTGGATAACCTGTCCTCTTTACACAGCAGGGTAAGGACCAATAGCTACTCCAAAAGTAAAAGCCTTGAGGGAAGGCTAACAACTGGGCCTGAAACTCTGATTGTGGGTGACTCTGCTGTAAGAGATGTACAAAGTCTGTGTAGTAAGAACAACACCAAAGTACTCGGTTTTCCCAAGGATATGGTCTCTGACTTGGCTGAGAAGATCCTGCATATTGGGGCTGAACATCCGACTGTGAAAAATGTGGTACTGCACATTGGAACAAATGATGTTGTGAAACAACAGTCAGAAGGGCTGAAAGAAGACTTTAAATGTCTGTTGGAAACTGTCAGCTCTCTAAATGCGGAGGTGTTCATCAGTGGCCCTCTACCGCCAGTCAGAAGAGGAGTGGAGAGATTCAGCAGATTGTTTGCACTGAACAAGTGGCTTTCAACTGCCTGTATTGACCATTCTGTACATTTTTTTGACAATTTTAACTTTTTCTGGGACTGCAGACATCTTTTTAAGGCAGATGGAATTTGCCTGAACAAGTCAGGAGTAAAATTGTTTATCTCTAACATAGTCAACTGCCTGCATCATCAATCTGTTCCCTCTGCCAAGGACAAGCAACAAGAGGAATCAAAACAAGAGAAAGACACAACACATCGCGCAGAAAACCATGAAGAAGTATCACTGCACCTGCCTGAGGAATGTTTTGATTATGGGAGACCTATGACACAAATGGACACAAAGTTTTTCATTGCATGGCCTCAGATCTACTTCATATAGTAAACAAGTCTCTTCACTCAGGTGTTTTTCCACAGGCCCTGAAAACTGCAGTCATTAAACCGTTATTAAAAAAGAATAATCTAGATGCTTCAGTAATGAACAATTACAGGCCCATATCAAACCTCCCATTTTTAGGTAAAATCATTGAAGAAGTTGTTTTTCAACAGTTGAGTAATTTCTCGCATTTAAATAACTGTTTGGATGTGTTCCAGTCAGGATTTCGTCCAAACCACAGCACTGAGACTGCTCTTGTAAAGGTGTTCAATGACATCCACTTAAACAGAGACAGTGGCAGAACTTCAGTGTTAGTATTATTAGATCTCAGTGCTGCGTTTGACACTGTTGACCACAACATATTACTAGACAGACTGGAAAACTGGGTGGGACTTTCGGCAACAGTTCTAAATTGGTTTGAGTCCTACTTAAAGGACAGAAACAACTTTGTTTCTATAGGTAAATACACATCTGAGTTGACAAATATGACATGTGGGGTTCCTCAAGGCTCCATCTTGGGGCCTCTTCTCTTTAACATCTACATGCTACCACTGGCTCAGATAATGAAAAACAACAAAATAAGTTACCATAGCTATGCGGATGACACCACATTTACATAACCATTTCACCAGGAGACTATTCTCCAATTAAAACACTGAGTAAGTGCATTGAACAAATCAATGACTGGATGTGTCAGAACTTTCTCCAATTAAATAAAGATAAAACTGAGGTAATGGTTTTTGGAGCCAAGGCAGAACATATAAAAGTTAGCGCTGAGTTTCAGTCTGCAATGTTCAAAACGGGGGGTTACGTATTGTAACCCTAGTTATATAAACACAGGCGGAGCCCTCTACTGGACTCTATGGGTACTACTCTCTATCATGCTGTGCGTGCTTTCACCTACTGAATTTACGTAAACGTAGCCGGCCAATCGGGGCGAGCCTACCTGAATGCGCGCGCAGGCCCACAGTATATAAGGCGGCTCCAGCCGCCGCCCCACTATCGTATACACTCTTCAGCGAGCGGACTAGGAAAGACAGGGCCTCCAGGTAGAGGGCTCCGCCTGTGTTTATATAACTAGGGTTACAATACGTAACCCCCCGTTATATCTCTCACAGGCTCCGCCCTCTACTGGACTCTATGGGTACAGTGGGCGGAGCCCCGATGTATAAACGCCCTGTCGTCCAACAACATCGACCCACCACACCGTCCCTGACCGGCTTTTGGCTAATATCCACTGCATCCCCACTTCCTCCCATCCGGTTGTAACCGTGGAGAAGTCGGGGCCGCAACTTGGATAAGGCACACTCACACACGCTTACCTCGTGTAGAGTGTGCATGGAAACAAATTGTGCGGAGACTCCGTCTGGAGCCTACCGCGCACCATGTTCCCCAGGTCCTCAGGAGCATGGGAAAACATAAGTGCACCACATCCCCCACACTCACACACGCTCCGTGTAGAGTGGGCATGGACAATAGTGAGGAAGGCTCTCCCCGCCTGCCCATGGGCAGGCGGGGAGAGTCCTCCAGCCCTGTATGGGGCTGATTGTACACCATGTCTCCCGAGTCCCTCAGGAGCATGGGAAAACACAAGTGTTTTATGTCCAGGGGGGGGGTCAGATACCTGCTGACCCACAGCCACCCCCCTCTCACCAGTCATGCGTTGCCTCGGCAAGCACCGACGACGAGAAGGAGCCAGACATGTCCAGGGGATAACATTTTATGAAGGGGCCTGGCGTAGACCAAGACGCCGCCGTGCATATATCTTCTACACTCACGCCGCTGAATAAGGCTGTTGACACAGCCACAGCCCGTGTAGAATGTGCACGGACCCCAGTGGGGAGGGCTCTCCCCGCCCGTCCATAGGCATGTGTAATGCACCTGCATAGCCATCCTGTTAGGCGCTTCTTTGAGAGGGCTTTTCCAGCCACACCATCCCCAAAGCACACAAACAGTTGTTCAGTGCGCCTAATGGCAGCCGTGCGCTCTACATAGCATGCTAGCGCACGCACTGGGCAGAGGAAGTGCAATTTAGCCTCCCTGGCCCCAATATGGGGTGGAAGATTAAAGCCACCTAACTGAATAGCCCTTGCTCTGAATGAACTTCTGATACTCTTAGGAGTAAAGGAGTGGTTCGGCCTGAGTGTCGCCCCGCTACGGTCACCCCGGATCAAAAGACAACTTGGGTGTACCGACAGAGCGGTCAGCTCGGACACTCTTTTAGCCGAAGTCAAGGCAAGTAGCAATGCTGTCTTCCATGACAGTGCTACTAGGGAGGAAAGCTCCAGAGGCTCAAATGGTTCTGTGACCAGAGCCTCGAGCACCAACGGCAGGTCCCACTGCGGGGCGGAGGCGTGCACTACCGGGCGCTGCCTCCTGACCCCCTGCAAAAACCGCGTCATAAGCGGCTGACTGAAGGCTGACCTGCCTCCAAATCCCTCATGGCAGGACGAAATGGCTGCTGCATACACCTTACAGTAATTGTGGAATGAGCCAGCCCCCTGTCCACCAGTATCTGTAAGTAGGTAAGAATAGAGCCCAGCGTGCACGACAGAGGCTCTAGACTCCTTCCTTCACACCATCGCCGGAATCCCGCCCACTTTGGCCTGTAACAAGCTGTGGTGGATTCTGCTCTTGCTGCTTGGATAGTCTGAATAACGTTATCAGACAGCCCCACCTGTCTCAGCCTGTCCCTCTCAGGAGCCAAGCCTGGAGAGGTTGGCCCAGAGTGGGTAACGCCCCTATTGCACCTGCTTCCTGAGACAGCGCTCCCCAGACCTGAGGAATCGCTCAGGGCTGGCCCACCATCATCTGTGTTACCCCCGCGTTACCACGGCGCCAGGCGGCGATCTGGGGCCACCAGGATGATTGACAGCTGTTCCCGCCTCACCCTCTCCAGGAGGGGGGGGATAAGGTGCAGCGGTGGAAAGGCGTAAAGCAGCTTTCTTGGCCATGGCTCGTGTGCAAACGTGTCGACCCCCAAGGGCGGGTTGTCCCACCGAGCCAGGGAGAACCACAGGGCACAGTGGCTGTTGCGCCAATTGGCGAACAGGTCCACCTCTGCTCTACCGAACTGAGTCCAGACCTGCTTCACCACCTCCGGGTGAAGCCTCCACTCGTCTGGCAGGGGTCCGCCTCTTGACATGAGGTCGGCCCCCCTGTTCTCCCGTCCCGGGATGTGAAGAGCCCTTAGAGACAACACAATCTGTGAAACCCACAGTCACAGGTTCTCTGCTGCGGTCAACCAGGCTATTGAGCGGACTCCGCCCTGCCTGTTGATGTACGCCACTGTGGTGCGGTTGTCGCTCCTTACTAGCACCTGTTTGCCCTGTATTAAGGGTTTGCAGTGCTGTAGGACCAACATCACTGCTTGCAGCTCCAGGAGGTTGCTGTGCCGCCAGAGGCCAGCAACCACCCATAGCCCTTTCTAGACACGTCCCCCCCCCATCCTGTCACTTTCTTTTTCTTTGAAGCGTCTGTGAAGACTGTGATATAGGAGGTTACCTGCCCCAGTGGAGCTCCCCTCTGCAGATTCTCTGGAGACCCCCAGAATCGGAGGTTGCTCTCTACTGAGGGGGGGGATGGCCACCAGACGTCGTTTGTGTCTTAAGATCTAAACGAAGGCCGGTAAACCACATCTGCATGCGACGTGCATGCAGCAGTCCGAGTGGCACTACGGAGTGAGCAGCCGTCATGAGACCCAAAGTCTGCATGATAATCAAAGCTGTCACCGTCGCCCCCTGACGCAGCCTGCAGACTGCCCGCAGCAGGGATGCCTGTCTGCTTTCTGTCAGGGTGACACGTAGTCTGCCTGCATCGAGCATCACCCCCAGATATTCTACCTGCTGGTGAGGTATGGGGGAGCTCTTCTTCCAATTGACCGCAACTTCTTTTTCAACCCAACTTGGTTAGGTGTAGGATCAATTGGGCTGTGTGCAGTATTGCCCATTCCCTGGACCTGGCCATAACTATGAGGTCGTCCCTCATGCCATGGTCCCGCAGCGGTTGCAGCGTCATGGCTGAACGTGCATGGGGATAGGGAGTAGCCGAACGGCAGTCTGTTGTACTCGTAGGCTACCCCCTGGAAGGCAAAACGCGAATACTTTCTGTGCTCTTGGAGCAATTTCGCCATGAAAGTAAGCGTTCTTCAGGTCGATGGTTGTGAACCAATCGCCTGGCTGCACCAGTCTCAGTAACTGTTTCATAGTTAACATATGGAACTTCTTGCATGCAATGTGCTGGTTCAGGCATTGAAGATCCAGAATGGGCCTGAATTCTCCTGTCTTCTTGGGAACCAGGAAGTACAGGGAATAATGCCCCTTCTCTCTGACTTGAGAGTGCACATGCTGAGAGGAAACCTCCTCCTGGGATGACAGATGTGCTTCTCTCCTGCCTCTGAACGGAGGAGGGATGCTGCAAAACTGGAGTGAATAACCCAGTCTCAGTGTCCTGTCCATGTGCTCTGTTAATACACCACTGATTTTCCATTCCCCATAACATTGTGTTAGGGGATGTGCAATCAGCTGCGGCGCCGCAGCTATGAAGCTGTGGTACTCTCTGGTGGCCCACTCCGCCGTCAAACCCTCCATAAAAGGAAGTTTGACCCATGGGGGGCTGACACAGAAAGGGCCGTTTTTCTATAATGTAGTTTCCACTCAGAGAAAAAAACAGCCGATTTTTAACTGAGGTCCCTGAACGCACCACGGCATGCTCCCGTGAGAGCGCGCGCTCCACCATAATGCTGTTTTCTCTTAGAGAGAAATAAGCATTAATCGGAGCTTCTTCTGTCCATGAACGCGCCGCGGCCCGCTCTCAGGGGGGGGCCGCGCGTCGTCATAATGCCGTCTCTTGAAACGGACATTATGGGGAAATGTGGAAAATGTGGAATGTGGAGAGAGATGACTCTTACTCTGGGATAAATGCAATCGTTTTTACCGAATGCATTTTACACACACATATCACTCAAGAACTAGAGTTACACTACGTAACCCACTGTTCTTCTGCGGAGGTCCCTGAACGCACCGCGGCCACTCTCACGGGGGGGGGGGGCGCGCGTCGTCATAATGCCGTCTCCTTGAAACGGACATTATGGGGAAATGTGGAATGTGGAGAGAGATGACTCTTACTCTGGGATAAATGCAATCGTTTTTACCGAATGCATTTTACACACACATATCACTTTAGAACTAGAGTTTACACTACGTAACGCACTGTTCTTCTGCGGAGGTCCCTGAACGCACCGCGGCCACTCTCACGGGGGCCGCGCCTCATAATGGGTGTCCAATTAACATCGTATGAAAGCGGCCTTGCCGATCTCAACGAGACATTATGGGAAAATGTGGAATTGTGGAGAGATATGACTCTTACTCTGGGATAAATGCAATTGGTTTTACTAAATGCATTTTTCACACACAAATCACTCGACTTTGGAGCCACAGCTAAGAAGCTGTAGTGTTCTCTGGTGGCCTACTCCGCTGCCAAAACCTTCCATAAAAGGTTGTTTTGGCATGGGGCCTGACACAGAAAAAGGGGCCGATTTTCTAATGAGGTTCTTAAACGCACCGCGGCAGCTCCCGTGGGGCCGCGGCTCTGTCAACTGCCATCTCTCTGAAACGGACATTATGGTGAAAAATGGAAATGTGGAGAGAGATGACTCTTACTCTGGGATAAATGCAATCGTTTTCACTGAATGCATTTCTCACACACACATCACTCTCTTGACCCCGCACAGTGCTTTGACAGCACTACGGTTTATTCCACTCATGTGCACGCGCCCACCTGCTGGCTCCTATACTGGAGTTTAAAGAGCCCTTCCGTAAACACGGGGGCTCCCAGGAGATCAACACGGTCCTTTTTGAAAAGTGTCATGCGGCGTGATCCCTCACCGGGATACCACACGGCGGTCACGATAAAGCTACAAATAATCGCGCTGATCTGGCGAGGTGGGGGCATCTCCAGCAATGAGCGAGATGCCCAACACACCCGTGTTTATCTGCAGTCGCCCTGTCACGCGGTAGCGTAGCAGAGCTCTTTTCAGCTCCCTGCCCAGCCTGCTGCCCGCTGGGAGCAGCTGCGCTCCGCCGCCATGGTCATCACCTAGGGCGGTGGACCTCCATGGACCGAACCCGGAAGTGCCTGACAACGGCAAACGGAGCCATCCGCCCCGCTGGAATGGCGAACGTGAATGGCACCGCCTCGGCCATATCCTGGTCCCCCAAACACTCTACAGAGGTGGTGGAGATCGGTGCCCGCGATCAAACCAAGGCAGGTGGGGCATGGCCGAGATTCCAGTAATGGTGAGTCCATTTTTCGTTTCTTCTAATCTTCGTACGTTTATTTAACTCTTCGGTTGTCAGCTCGTCTGAAGAGAAAAATGATAGTGGGGCGGCGGCTGGAGCCGCCTTATATACTGTGGGCCTGCGCGCGCATTCAGGTAGGCTCGCCCCGATTGGCCGGCTACGTTTACGTAAATTCAGTAGGTGAAAGCACGCACAGCATGATAGAGAGTAGTACCCATAGAGTCCAGTAGAGGGCGGAGCCTGTGAGAGATATAACAACAGATGAAGCCAGAAATCTAGGTGTAGTCATGGACTCTGACCTGAGTTTCAACAGTCACATTAAAACAGTTACTAAATCAGCCTACTATCACCTAAAGAACATATCTAGGATTAAAAGACTAATGTCACAGCAGGATTTGGAAAAACTTGTCCATGCTTTTATCTTCAGTAGACTCGACTACTGTAATCGTGTCTTTACAGGTCTCACACATTTTTTTGCAGTGTTTGATTAATTTCTGTTCTGTTTTGTCTCGTCTGGAACTAGCTTGCAATATGGTATTTTCTGTTAACAGTTCCTGTCTCCTGCATTTGTGTCCAACCTGCGCTGCTTACTGTGACAGAGAATCCAACCAACTCATGTTTGTACAGGAACAGTTTTTTCATTTAATTTCAAACCTTTATTTATCCAGGTGTATCCTATTGAGATCATTGATCTCTTTTTCAAGGGAGACCTGCTCAAGTAGGTTCCACATGAAACATTAAAACATAAACAGAACAACAAAAAGGACATCATACAGCATCATTACAGGGATTACAATGTACATAACTATCCACATGAACAGGTACCAACAGCTTCCGATTGAGTAGCATCCAACCGAGCTTTAAAAACATTTAGTGGCACCAGATTGCTCAGTTTCCATTTCAATTGCAGACTATTCCAAGACAGTGGAGCTGCGCATCTAAAAGCTATCTTCCCTAAGACAGTCCTAGCAGTTGGCACATTTAATAAAACCACAGCATGCGATCTCAGGCAGTAGCCACTTACAATTCGCCGTGAGATCAGGGAGTAGATGTAGGATGGAAGTTTCCCTAACATGGCTTTGTATATAAAAATGTACCAGTGACTGAGCCTCCGTACAGTTAGCGAAGGCAAACCAGCCCTTGCATACAGGGTACAGTGATGGGTTAATGCTTTACAGTTTGTCACAAATCTCAGTGCACTGTGATACGCAGCATCTAACTTGACCAGGCAATTGGCAGGTGCATTCATATAAATCAAATCACCATAGTCCAGCACAGGTAAAAAGATCACAGTGACTAGCCTTTTCCTGGCCTCGAGCGAGAAACAGGACTTGTTCCTGTAGAAGAAACCTAGCCTAACCCTCAGTTTTTTAAGCAGGTTATTGACATGACGTTTAAAAGTGAGACAGTCATCAAGCCAGATACCAAGGTATTTGTAACAGGTAACCACTTCAAGTTTTATTCCTTGCGTAGTTACAATATCTAAAACAGGCTCTGGTGTCTTTTTAGCTTTTGAAAAGAGCATTACCTTGGTTTTAGCAACATTTAAAAGAAGCTTAAGTTCAGAGAGCTGAGTCTGAATAATGTTAAAAACAGCTTGCAATTCAACAACAGCCTCCTTAATGGAGGGACCTGCACAGTACATAATGGTATCGTCCGCATAAATATGTAAGGTTGCTCCATCGACATTTTCACCTAAACTATTGATGTAGATGGAGAATAAAAGTGGACCTAAAGCAGAACCTTGAGGAACACCATTAGTAATGTTTAACCACTCAGAAGACAGCCCATCAAAATGAACACATTGGGACCTTTCAGAGAGGTAGTTCACAAACCACCCTACAGCATGGCTGGATATGCCAATACTGAGTAGCCTCTGCTTTAAGATGCGATGATCGACGGTATCAAACGCTTTGGAAAGGTCAATAAATAGAGCTGCACAACTCTGCTTATTATCTAAAATACTTGCCACATCATTCACCACTTTCATTGTGGCAGTGATGGTGCTATGTTGCTTTCTGAAGCCTGACTGATGTTTAGACAGGATGTCATTTGTACATAAAAACACCTTTACCTGTTCACTTACTAGGCGTTCAAGAACCTTAGCCAGAACTGATAATTTAGAGATGGGCCTATAATTATTTAATAAAGTGGCCTTCCCACCTTTTAGTAGAGGCAGGACATACGCTGACTTCCACAATTTTGGAATTGTATTTGTGCTGAGGGAGAGGTTAAAAAGAGTAGTGAGAGGTGGAGCAATAAAATCTGCAGCTATCTTTGAAAAGAAAGGTTCTACGTTGTCCGGGCCGGCCGGTTTCTTAGGATCTAACTTGGTTAAAGCTTCACGAACAACATCAACAGTAAAAGGAGTAAAACTAAAAGGGTTTTCCAAAATACGTTTTTCAGAGTCACAGACTGTGGTGTTAACAGAAGCAGAGTTAGTGACAGAATCAAACAGAGAGCCACAGGACACAAAATGCTCATTAAAACAATTTAACATAGTGGCCCTGTCCGATATAGTGCCAGATGCTGTGGCAATGCACGGAGGTAGCTCATTACGGATATCACCGGTGGATATCGATTTTATGGCTTTCCAACATTTTCCAGGATTATTCAGGTTCTTTGTGGTAACTGACAGATAATACTTAGACTTAGCACTTTTTATTTGTGATGTGAAGCTATTTCTTAGCTGCCTAAAGCGTAGCCATTCTACCTCTGAGCCT
Source organism: Trematomus bernacchii (assembly GCF_902827165.1). Taxonomy (NCBI): domain Eukaryota; kingdom Metazoa; phylum Chordata; class Actinopteri; order Perciformes; family Nototheniidae; genus Trematomus; species Trematomus bernacchii. The sequence continues at coordinate 902,936 of NW_022987575.1, read as the reverse complement.
GATTTCCTAGCCTTTGCCCAGGCCTTGTTTCTCTCATGTAGGAGACTAGATAATTCAGCAGAAAACTCTAAATTTACGCAGGGGTGCATGTCTAGCTATAATTTCCATAAAACCAAGATAAAAATAAGACCATGCAGTTTCTACATCAGCACACAGATCGATTTTACCCCAATCAAAATCAAACAGATCATGTACAAAACCCTGCTCCACAAAATGTTTTTTGTCTCTCTTACTGATAACGCGAGGTTTAACCTTTTGGACTTTTGTGTCCCTAATTGTGGCTACAACACAGTGATCACTCAGATCATTTGCAAATACTCCCACAGATGAGTATTTATGGGGAACATTAGTTAAAATGAGATCAATTAAGGAGGATTTATTTGGGGACTTAATGTTAGGGCGAGTGGGACTGTCTATAATCTGAGTAACATTCAGAGAGATACAAAGGTTTTTAAAATCCTCTGACACAGAAGTTAACCAGTCCCAATTAAAATCACCAAGTAGCACTATTTCCTTGTAGTCAAGTTGAGATAAAAGTTTTGCCAATGAAGATAAAGAGTCCTTGACAGCTGAGGGGGGTCTGTAGCAGCCCACCACCATGACCTGTTGACCCTTTGGTACTTCGTTATTTAAGGCTAAAAATTCTAGTTGTTTATTAATAGATTTGGAAACCATCTTGGTTACACAAAACTTATTTTTCACATAAATGGCAACGCCACCACCTTTTTTAGGACGGTCGGTACGATATACACTATAACCATTTAAGTAGATGTCAGAGGCCAAAATAGATTTATCTAGCCACGTTTCTGATAAGACAATGACATCAGCATCAGTCGAGCTCGCCCAAATGCGGACAAAATCTAACTTAGGTAACAGACTGCGCACATTTAAGTGAATGAATCCCAACCCAGATCTAGAAATAAAATCAGTAGGAGTTTGATCCGTTCTTCTCCCTTGTTTGCTAACGCTAAACCCTGTCTAATAATTTCCATAACTGGGCAGATAAAGGATTTTTTTACATTTCAGATTTTAACACGAAACCTAGTAGCCTCTATCCTGCTAGCAATCGTTCTCAACTCCAGCCTGCCCCTCTGTCTTTCTGGCTCTGGTTTATTTTCATAAAACACCCTAACAAAGTACTGCGCGCAGTAAAATCACCACACCATTCTATAATTTGCTTGTGTTAATCCACATGCTTCATTCAATATGCAAAAGTTTAATGTATTACAGGGATCATAATGATTGACCTCATCCCATTCTTTACAAATGGTACATTCCCTCCACCTTTGATCGAGTGATGTTGCTGTGGGAGGAGATTAAAGTTCCACAAAATATTAACCTGAACTTGTTTGCTATAAAAAAAGAACCTGTTCTTGCAAAGTTTGATTAGGTCATTGCTTTGTTTGCAGACGCTTAGACAACTTCAGAACCAAGAGGAGATCAAACCAAGAAGGCAAACCTGAACACAAGCTTGAAAGGTCAGTTAGTGTTTATTTAACAATGACACTTTTTGTGGACTACAGTAGTTGTGACTGCAGAGCTCTAGAATTTTGATTTTATTTTTAGCCGTTTGGCCCTTCTGAAAGGGGGACAACAATGCCGAACATGGAGTATTTTAAACTTAAGTACTGTGGTAGAGGACGCATTCGGATACTATACTTAAGTTAAATGATTTCACTGATCCACAGTGTCTTTACACTAATACTGCACAGCATTTCAGAGGTAAAAGACTGTATTTTATTATAACACTTGTCCGGAAGCTATCGGAATCAGAATTCAGTTTTTGCCAAGTAAGAAGAAAACAGGCTTCTGTATGACATTGTTTTTTATTGTAATATCTGCAAATCAGAGCTAAGCCAGAAGGCAAAGCTCTCTCTAGCAGTCTATCCTAATTTCTATTCTTACCTCTGGTCATGAAGTGTTAATCATGACTAAAATAACAAGTCCATGGATACTTAGACTTTCTCTGGAGGTTGGCTGGAATATTCCTTAGGGATAATTTGAGAAGTTCATTCATCCATGAGGGACTTTGAGTAGAGACCGCTGCTGCTTTTTCGAAGAAAGGATCCAATTGAGGTGGTTCGGGACCAGGTGGACACCTTGGAATCCCCCATCAGAGCTGGTTAATGTGGTCAGGGAAATCTGTCATTTATTTATTAATTGTATCGTCTCTTGATTTCTTCTGTCCGCTCAGTTCAGGATGGAGATGGACATGAACAGCATTGCGTGAAGCTGTCGGTCCAGCCGTCCAGAGGGCTTGTGGATGAGAAGTTCACCGTCTTGGTCCAGAACCTCCTCCCTGGGTTCCAGCTGACCATCCACGCCCTCCACCAGTGTGAAGACGGACACAGCTGGGAGGCTTTTGCTCACTACACTGCCGATGCCACCAGTATTGTGAACGGTAAGACCATCACAATTCAGGAAGATGAATTTAGAGCGATTACTAAAGTTTGTGAATGGCAGCAAAACATATTTTGTTATTAAATGCTGGAGTTATATGTGAAAATAGAAAAAAGTCAATATTTTTTATCCATTTCACTCCCACAGTTTCACAGGATCCCAGTCTGGGCGGGACATATTCTGGGGTTGAACCGATGGGCCTGCTGTGGAGCCTCAGACCAGTTCCTGGCAGCAAAACGGGGCTCAGGTAGGCCAACAACCATGGGGCTGTTCAGATGACAGTACAGGAAAAAATATTATTATTAGGCCCAATTCCAAAACGACCCATACACCACTGCACTCTGTGACCAACTGAAGTCCGCCTGTATTCCGATCTCAGCTGAACGAGCCTCCTTCTGTCTCTCTGGTAGAAAGAGCAGCCGTCATAACATTTCGGAACCATAGTTTTGTGTCAGCATATCTTGGATGAAAAATAATCATTATTTATAGTAAATTAACTTCCATAAAAAGGTGTAGGGGATGGATTTAAATGAAGCCTTATGGTGCGTTCACACCGAATGACGAGATTGACGAGACTTGCGCCTTTGCGAGAGTTACATTTTGTCAACTCGAGCGTCAAATTCACGTTGCACATTCTCGTGTTAGCCAATCAGCGGTGAGGATCTCGGCCTGCCGCCACTGACGTTGAATCAGATAACCAAAACATCAGCCGTTAGCTGTTAGCCCTCAGAGCTCACAGCTCCTCATATTTGTTCAGAAACTGGAGAAAAGTTATACATGTACAAACCACAGACTGTCTATGGCATGTTGAATACAGTCGCTGCTTTATTTCTGTCTGTATGACATTGTTGTGAGTGTGGACGGAGCAGCTACATGTTAGATTAGTCTTATCGATCGATTTCCGAAACACATATTATAAAAGTGTTTTCGTCTGCCTACTTGTTTGAATGACGCTAGTAAACACAACTTCAAGCCGATTATATTCGCATCGCTTTAATCCGGTGTGTCCGGTGTAAACGTACCGTTAGAGTTACCTCATTCCCCTCATTCTTCAAGGTGGAGGAGGATGAACGTCCAGACTCCCATGGGGGTCACAATCTCGGTGTACCAGGGTCACCAGACGGAGGGCTTCTTGGATCAGGTGCTGCTGGCCAGTGTGGTGGTAGAGCGATGGTACATGGCTCCCGGCGTCCGTAGAGTCCCGATAACAGAGGGCAGACTCACTGCGACCCTCTTCCTGCCCTCAGGTAGGACCTGGGGAGATTCTGAAGGGAGGTGTCCTCTGGGGGAAGTTTAGGGGTGACATTTGTGTGACATAGAAGAACATTAACAATGAAAATGAACCAAATTCAGCATTAGTTATTTGTAACTTTTGGAACAACAACATTTTTTATCAAACTGAATTCAAGAGTACATCGGTAAAAAGTAATATTATCGATTGCTCAATTACACAAATCTTGATTGTATGTGGAAGACTTTGTGCTTTCAGCAAATATGGTAAAGCTTTCCAAATAATCCAATTGTATAATTACCGAGCTAGTGATTGTATTTGGCGTCTTGAATCGTCTGAAGGACCTGGTCCTTTCCCCGGACTCTTGGACCTTTGGGGGTGGGGAGGGAAGTTGGTGGAGTACCGGGCAGCGCTGCTGGCCTCCCACGGCATCGCCTCCCTGGCCCTCGACTACCTGACAGCTAAAATCACTAGGGAAACTGGTAAAATGGTGGACAATGATTACTTTGAGGTACATCAACCATGTATATCTTGAAAACATGAGATATAAATGTAAGATAGCGCTTTCTGACCAACAAAAAACGTTCTGCATCATCAATGTGCATCGACATATTTTTCTGCTGCAGACGGCCTATAGAGTCCTGGAGCAGCATCCTCAGATCCTCGGCAGCAGGATCGCCATGTTGGGTCTTTCCTTAGGCGCCGCTGTCACTCTCAGAAACGCTGTTTACTCCCAGGTTGTAAAGGTAAGACCATCTATCTATCCATCCATCCATCTATCCATCCATCCATCCATCCATCCATCCATCCATCCATCCATCCATCCATCCATCCATCCATCCATCCATCCATCCATCCATCTATCCAACTGATGTCAGGTGTAGCCTTGCAACTGAATATAACTCCACACAATGAGAAGCACTCAATATAGCAATATAGTCCACCATGTCTGGAGGTTGCTCATTCCGTCGCTGCGAACTGCAAGCGATCAGAACCATGTCACACTTATATTATCTGACCGATAATCGGATTCTGTCCAGCTGTCTGATCTCTGTATGTGTGTGGTCTCCCAGCTCAGATGCGCAGTGTGTATCAGTGGGAGTCATGTGCAGCCGATTGACGGACCTGTGGAACAAATTAATGCTTTATTTAACAAGTAAGTTAATCTTCTTTCAGTTATCTCTATGCCTTTCCTGCTCACAAGAGATTTTAATTAGACCCTGAGCTCGACAGAGTCGGAATGAAGAACTATTGTTTTCCTCGACTATTTTTATTAGGGTCTGAGACTGTTTTGTGTGACACCACACACAAAACAGGCCAAACGACGGGCTAAAGCCCAGAAAAACGGGCCAAAATCATGACAGCATGTAGCCCGTTCGTGCATAGTGATGTGGGCGCGATAGGATTATTATTATGATTATCATTTTTCGTCTTTGAACGCACTTTTGACCCCCGCAACCTTTACCTCACCAAATGTTGCAAACACGTCAGAAATGGTGAAAATAGACGTTTGGAATGGGTTCCGTAACTTTGCGTAAAAAAATGTGCAAGCTACGGCCACTTCTGTTTTTTAATGTAAACTCCCCCCACTTTCACTTTCACGTAAATGAACAAAATTGGATACGCATATCTAAAATGCGGAGACTAACAAAAAAGCCTTTTGGAGGTGTATAAAAAAACGTACAGGAGGTCGGCCATTTCGAATTTAACATACCCTACTTTAAAGATCTCCTCCCAGGGATCTTTTCTAGGGCTGTCAAGTTAACGCGTTAATAACGCGTTAACGCAAAAAAAAATTAACGCCACTAATTATTTTAACGCGATTAACGCATGTGTATTTTTTGTCCTCGGCCGCCGTAGTTTCAGAGCGCATCGAGTGTAAAATACCATCTACAAGCTGATGCTGACAGCCCCACTCCTCCTGCCTGAAGTTTGGCAGACCACACTTCCACGCTCACCGGCAGGCCCGGACAGGCCATCGGGAGGACCGGGAGGGAGTGTGTATGTGTGGCACGACTCGCGCGAGCGAGGCACACCTTACGTGTTGTTGTTGTTGTTGTTAGCATCTGGTGCTAGCTAGCGCTAACGGATATAAGGAGCTGTTTCAATGACATTTCGCCGACAATTGTGCCGAGCACTTGACTTTATGCAGGTAGCCAGACAGTGGGACATTGTACGAAAAGTCAGCACACTCAGCACGGATAGTACGCGCAACATGATTGCAGCGTCCAGGCAGCTCCCATTCGAGCATATATGCCTTGAGCTGCACATAGCTCCAACGATCCATCACAGTGTCTCCACACACACACACACACACACACACACACACACACACACACACACACACACACACACACACACACACACACACACACACACACACACACACACACACACTGTATTATTGTATGAGAGAGGTTCCAGGTTGAATTGAGGCGAATATTTGTAATGTTCAGAGGTTGTTGTGTTTAATATTCATGAGAATATTTGTCATTGTTCAAATGATAATAAACAAACATATAAAGCATATTTGTCCACTCATATGTTGATAAGAGTATTAAAAACTTGAAAAATATCCCTCTAAGGTACATTTAGAACAGATAAAAAATGTGCGATTAATTTGCGATTAATCGCGATTAACTATGGACAATCATGCGATTAATCGCGATTAAATATTTTAATCGACTGACAGCCCTAATCTTTTCCCATCGACACCAAATTTGGAAAGTAGCGTCTCGAGACTTGGGGGATGAAAAGTTATCAAAATAGAAACTTTTCACCGCACGGCGTACTCGTTATGCGGCGCCCATTTTAACGTTTGTGTGATGCTAGGTGATCCCTCGACATGGAACACGATGATGTCATAACTCCAACTGACATGCTCCGAACGCCGCCAAACGTCACATTATGGTTTACACTGCTGCCCTGAACAGCTCTACGTCAAATCTGAGGTTTCATAATGTGGTATTTCCATGGCAACGCAAGTGCAATGGACATGTTCCGATCGCCATCAAACTTCACTTGTATATCATCGGTCCACCCATCAACAGCTTTACGCTAAATCTGAGGTGTAATCATATGCCGTTTCCATGGTAATGCATCCCACCCCATAAAACACGATGTTGTCATAACTCAAAAGAAAATTGTCCAAACGGCACCATACTTCAGATGATGGTTAATGGTCTGGCCCTGAACATGTCTATGTGCCACTTTTGAGTTTTCCGCACAACCACCAACTGACCAATTTGCTGCCCTAGGCAAGATTTTAGCTGGCGCCCCCCCCCCTTATTTTAAATTAACACAAATACAAAATTAAAACCTATAATTGCACACAAAAACCATTATTTCAAAAAAAGAACAATTTCATACAAACCTCTGATTTTTACTGTAATTTACATTAATTACAGCAGAGGGAGCTGTCCTAATCAAGTGAAGAGAGGGCTGTAATCTACTTCCAATTTTTGCCCTTTTGTGGGACCGTGCCAAACTATCTCCTCCTACAATTTTTATCAGATCGACTCCAAATTTGTCCAGTACCATCAGAAGACTTGGACAATCAAAACTTATCGTGCACTTGTTATTTTGTTTTGGTATAGCAAGGTTACTCTATAGTGCCCCCTAAAATACCTCAACATACTTATTTTGGGTTTAGCGATGCATTTACGAAATTTGTCACAGGCGTTAACACGGAGGATCTTAAGTAACTGATATGGTTGTCGTGTTTCTGTGTGGCAGGATGGCCCTATAGCGCCCCCTAAAAACCCTTCACGAAGGTGTACGTGACACCTACATGTACGATATATAAGAGGCATTTGTATCACTGGAAAATCTGATTCCCATGTAGGGAAATGTAGTGAAATCAGTTCAAGCGGTGGCAAGAAGTAGCTTACTTGCGCACATGCACAAACAAATCAGGTTAATGATACAAAGTGGTTAGAGACGATGGCGATTCGAGGCTGTACATGGGTTCCTGAAGCTTGCAGCTTTCATTTTGATTGTAATTACCCTATGATCAATCTCTGGTGCCACCCTCAAGACAAATATTGAATCCTTTTCCTTTTCTTCTAAATCAGAAACATTGACAAGATTCAGCTTGATAAGGATAACCAGTCGATCTTTAGAGATATGCTGCTGCCCATCCCAACAGACCCCTCACTCAAAGTGGACGTGAGTACCAGCAGACTCTTTAGAGAGTTTATATTTCTGACTTTTTAACTGGGTTTTTGCTCTTCGAAGCCCTTTCTGTAAAAAAAAAATCATTTCGGTTGATATAGATAACAGTTTGTTTGCATTATGTATTATCACCTGTGTATTCACATTTGTTTTAGACTGAACAACCATGTACATTTTTGTATATGTATTTAATCTCTGCTGATATCTACAACAAAGTATATGTGGATAAATGTGCTTCTGTAGCTCTGAGTAAAGTGTCAAAGATCCAAAGATAAATGATCGCACAGTGATGCATCATGAAATATTCTGCAGCAGATGATACAATCTGAAACGCTGCTGTGTCTCTGAGCAGGTGGGACGACTGCAGTGTCCTCTGCTGCTCGTTTTCGGTGAGGACGATCAGAACTTGCCCACCTACGAGTCTGCTATAGATGTGAGTGTATTTACAAGATGACATCCTGTGTGAATAAAAAGATTCACCTGGAGGTCTGGGTTGAGGTCGAATAGTCAAAATAATCTGTCTTTTCCTAACCTCAGTGTAAAAAGTAATGGGGTTAAGGAAAGATGTGAAGAATTAATCAGGATGTAGAAAAGAGACTGCAGTGCTAAGAGAATAGGACTGCACTTGGGCAAAGTAATTATGATTTTGTTGATATGCATCTTCCGTGTTGAAACCTTAATTTTCCGTAGATGGACTACTTAAAGCGCATCTAGATACTTGTCCTTGTGTTTTCTATCTTACCTCTTATGATGTTGTGTTATGCTGGCTTCATGAAGGTGAACAACAATGAAAATGATATTACTTTATTGCCAAAGTTGGAATTGAAATGAAAAAAAACAAAAAACAAAATTCCAGATATTAAATGAAAGATTTGACCGTAAAAGCAATGATTCATATTATTGAATATATGACTATTTATCAAGATCTCATGGAAAACAATACATTGAATTAAGGAGGGGTAAAACAGAGCATGTTTCCAACATTTCCAACATCTTTGAATTTATTTGTAAAGACATATTTTTAAATTCCACTCTCATGAAGATTTACAGTTCAGACGTGACAGCAGCAGAAACAGTATAAGATATACATATTTACAAAGCATATCCAAAGAATGATAATGAGGCCATTTAATATTAACATTTATGAGATTATGTGTTTAACTTCCTTTTTTGCAGATGAGAGAGATGATGGAGCGAGCGGGGAACAGCCACCTGCTGACTGTCCTGTCCTATAAGAACACCGGTCACCTGATCGAACCTCCGTTCACACCGTTTGTCAGAGCCAGCTCCTTCAGAACAGTCACTAACCCACCTTTTCCGAGTATGTTCCCCTTCAGACCAGGAAGATGTTTCTCTCAAAGTTAAGCTAACAAGTCCGGACTTTGAGTTTTGACTGCTATAGTTTGGCTTCTTGTCTTTGCAGTGATGGTTCTGTGGGGCGGAGAGCTGGTGGCACATTCTCTCGCTCAGGAAGACGCCTGGAGGAAGACGCTGGTCTTTCTGAAGGAGAATCTGTATGGCGGCATGAAACCTGGTGCTTTATTTTCCAACCTGTAACCAAGACAACAATTTAATATTGTAGAGACTTCTGGCACCTTTGGTTCAGGATGTAAGAGTTATCTTTACAATGCATAATCATAATCACTTTGGCTGCAAATGTAATGGACATGAAATATTCAAGGTTGAATTAGTACAAAAGTAATTTGGTTAAAGTTTTAAATGTATATTGCACTCATCAAACAAGAGATAATAAAATGCCTTACAAGGAAAGAAAGAAAAAGCACCATATAAACAGTTTGGAATCTTGTTTTGTTATTTTGATGTTTACCTGAATTATTGATCCTCTCTGAAATATCAGCACCTAATTGTATCTATGTAATGAGTCCTGAGAACCCAAAAATGATTATTAGTTAATGTCCGATTCTTTTGTATTGTCTGGATCTAGCTGCAATAAGGTATTTTCTGTTAAAAGCTCCTGTCTACTGCTTCAAGTGATAGAAGAATCAGACCAACTCATGGACCAACAAGTCCTCCAACTCATAGGACCAAATAGGTCGATTGTTCAAGCGCTTATTACGACCTATAATCACGTTTTAAAGTTTTCGACCTCTAGTGCTCCTGTTGACTGCAAACGCTACAGTGGGTCGTATATTCACAAATAACCCTCTCTGGAAAATCCTAAATTGTAAGATAGTTTGGCCATTAAAATGCTTTTTGATTAGGTTTCTAGCGAGAAGTGTATATTGTACTTTTATAATCCAGGTCCAGTGGATGTGTAGGATCTATAGTTTGATAGATATTACGAAGATGATTTGAGGTTTCACCAGGAGAACGTGTATATGCGGCAGCTTCCATGTAAAGTTAGCGTCAACCCTCACGGGGTGAAAACAGTATTTCCGGTCTCGAAGTTTTCATAATAAAACCAATGATCAAATGATCAACAGTGATATCCGCAGTACTCATCCACTAAAAAACATCAGTTCATCCTTGTTAATTACACGACATTAATTGGTTTGGATTGTGTACAATGCTTTTGTGTTTTTCCCATAGGTTTTTCCCTTTCGATTCTGAGAGACACATTTCTTTTTTCAGAGGTTTAGCCGCAATGCACGTTGGGATATGGTGTTTATGCGATATGAAACGGAAAACATTTAAGGCGAGACACCCCAGGCAAAAACATCGTTTTTCATGCACTGGTCAATTTGGAGATTTTGTGCTATTTTGATTCCATAACATGTTTTCTTTCAGGATTTTGGAAGGAAAACGTACAAAATACACATTTAAGTGTTTATTTTTACTATAGTTTGTCTATTTGCGTCTGTAGATTTCTCCTAAATTCACCAAAAGTTAGCATTCTAACGTAACATAAAGTACCGCGACCGCTGTTTGCACCATGCAGTGGCGGCGCCAGGGTATGGCTGGGGTAGGCTACAGCCATACCAAGAAATGGCTTAGCCCCACCTTAGCCCCACCATGAAAAGTGATGCAAATTCAATTAAATAATAAGCGAAATGCTAAATGTTGAGAACACGGATTGCGAAAATATACGGGTCGTGTCCACAGCACACAAACTGATCCTGCTGTAACAACAAGTGCACCTTACTGATGCAATATGGTTGAGACCATTCGGGCTTATGCTATAAGAGGGGTGCAAGGAATAGTCTAAGTAGTGGGGGAGTTTTATACACTAAAGGTGTGGAAATTCTCTGGCGTTATAATATCAGCGCGGCCGCGGTCAGATCAAAATGCCTCCGAATGCAATTTGAATAGACCTACAGCCAATCAGAGCAACAAAACGTTGGATCTGCGTCATGCCTTATTGATTGAGATCAATTGAAACCGCCATTCAGTATCCCCATTGGATCTTCAACGTGTACTATCATACGTCACGTTCACAGTGATCCCTTTTTATTTACTACAAGACAAATGTGCCGTTTTATTTCATACAGTTCCATTTTGATTGAGACAGGGAAATAATCTAAACCTCACGCGTGGCGTTTCACTGTCAAGGGGGGTAATATAGCGTGTATGTAATTACATTGCAAATACTGACTTGAGCACCACCACTGTATGTGTTAGCCCTACCATAGATTACCCAACAAAAATGCTCTGGCGCCGCCACTGGCACCATGTCATCAGAGGTATCGTTGGAAAGCTCCGTCTCTCCTGCACAATCTCATCGGATCCAAATATGATCATTTCCTTTGTATCAGCAACCAATCGTGAAAGTACAAAGGGGTCTTAAACCAAGAAACGAAATCTCATTGGCTGGTGTCAATTTCTGACAACGTGATTCGTTCATCTGCGTCACGTGGTGTGCTAAAACACTTCCTGGTTAGCTTTCCGCTAGAAATTTAAATCTCAAAATGGCAAAAGAACGGCGAAAAAAACGTTTACAGAGAAGACGACAACAATTGTCACTTGCACGAAGCAAGGTTATACAAAAGACAAATGACCCCGAACATGAAATACCTTCACGGAGTGCGTCGATGTGCAAGCTGTCATCCAGAGAACAGGAGGGTTTAGCTAGCGTCACACTGCAATCTTTAAAGGTCGTTTTCTCAAAATGAGTTTTTTCTCCTACTCTGAGTCCGAAATGTCCACTTCAGTAGCAGTTACATACACCAAACCTTCCAGTTATATTCCTATCAATATTATGAAGGCTTTTACAGAAGGGTTTGTTCATATATCATTCATAGCCTGAATTATATAACATTTTATACCTAAGAATATGGCGAAAATTGATATTTTAGGGCTGTTGACAGTATTTTTTGATTTATGGAGTGATAAAAAGAGATATCCCAAATTCCTTCGGTAAAAGCCTTAGATACTAATATGACTACAAAATGAAGCAAGAATTTTGAACCTGGCTTTATCCAAAGTTGAGATTTAGATTCCTGAAATGTGTTAAAATATGCGCATATTTAATGAGATAATGGGTCATTTGCATATTTAAAAATGCTATTTCAGAAAACTTGTAATACAAAAGACAATTGCCTTATTGTAGGTAATTAACTGGAGACATTTCTAGCTGATATCTTTAAGTTAAAAAAAGTACCCTATTCACCTGGGGTGTCTCGCCTTAAAAGAAAAAAAAATAATACTTTATTCCGAGTGTTCTTGCTTTTCTCTTTGGAAGTCAGTGAAATAACGGCATTGTAATACACGGTTCGGCTGCATTAAATATTACACATCTGCCATAGTTCTTTATTTATAGAGCCCTGATGAGAAGACTTCTGGACAAACTGGAAGAAATGCCGCCGAAACTGAATATGTGATGTGGACCATAAATATATCAGCAATTACACAACATCTTCCATTTATTCTCACACAATATGTCTCCTTGCAGTATCAACACTAATTCGGCTGACTTTTATATTTGATCCAATTGGTAGATAGGTTATATTTACACCATAACGGTGCACAGCTGATAGAAAGGGACTTGTAGTTTTTAAAGATATTACTGATTTTCTTTGAATTAAAGAATGTAATATACTGAGTTGAGAGAATAGTCAGGGGTTTTGGGTGATGGGAGACACATCTATGGAATCAGAATTTCAATAGCTGATATTATTATGTTTTATTAACTAGACCAATGTTTTTTTAACCCGCACCGCCTAGTGGTTAAAGCACGTTATTTAATTTAGTTGTTGAATGTTATATTTGATGAAAACAAGCAAATTCTCTGTCTGTACATGACTGGCTCTTCTGTGGTTGTTTTGAAGGGGGACAACAATGCCAAACATGGAGTATTTTAAACTTAAGTACTGTAGTAGAGGAAGCATTCGGATACTATACTTAAGGGAATTTAGTTCACTGATCCACACCGTCTTTTACACTCATACTGCACAGCATATCAGAGGTAAATACTGTATTTTATCATTACACTCGTCCGGAAGTTATCAGAATCAGAATTCCGTTTTTGCCAAGAAGACAACAGACATTGTTTTATATTGTAAAACCGCAAATCAGAGCTAAGCCAGAAGGCAAAGCTCTCTCTACCGGTCTATCCTCATTTCTAGTCTTACCTCTGGTCATGAAGGGTTAATCGTGACTAAAAAACAAGTCCATGGATACCAGCGGCCAAAATGGGTTTTCTTCGGAGGGTGGCTGGCCTCTTCCTTAGGCAAGGCAAGGCAAGGCAAGTTTATTTATATAGCACCTTTCAACACAAGGCAATGCAAAGTGCTTTACAAAAAGCAAAGACATTAAGAGCATTAAGAAATAAAATGGCATTTAAAAACAACGATAATAAAATAAATATAAAAGATACATGAATAATTTCTTACTTAAATGTCTTACTTGAAGGTCCCATATCATGCTTTTCCGGTTATTACCCGTCCCCTTGTGTGTTATGTCGCTTTTTATGCATGTAAACGGTCTATAGCGACAGCAGGAAACAAACAAAGTCGCTGAGAGGCTGAGGCCGGGCCTGTTTGATATTGTGTGACACGCTACAAAAAAGTACTTGCTGAGATCAAAAACTCTGTTGCAAAATAATGTGGTTTAATGAAAGCTGGGATAATCAACTTATTCTCCTTGGACATGAACATTGTTATATTAATCAAAGCAATCATTTCAACTTGCGGTCAACGACCCTGTGTCACCCTCTCTTCCACACACACCTCACGCAGGTGAACAGGATTATAATGAGTGCCGCCCATATCCATGTGACCCAAGCCAACCAATCAATAGTACTCAAACAAATATCTTATATTAAAACAAAAACACAATACTATACATGTTTCATGGCTCCTACACACCAGCCTCTAATTATTAGGTTAGTATACATAATAATTACTAACATTATTAAAATGGGAGTCATGTGACAATTATAGCTTAGTCCATACAGTTACAGTTCATGCGTGTAGTTTCCCTTCTTCTTTTCTTTATACGAGTCACAAGTCAGTTAGGCCAAAAGGTACCACCACCTAGGCTCAGTCAAAGATAATCCTTACGGGCCCGTCCACACAGCCATTCACTTTGAATGGGGTGACGTCACTTTTCGCCGAACTGCATTGTGGGAAGCAGAGCGGAGCTTTGCTGGCGTTTCAGGCTGCAAAAGTTGAGCAATGTTCAACTTTTGAAGCTTCTGAAGCTTCGGTGGAAGCGTCAGCCAATCAAATCCCGTTTATGCAGCCAATCAAACCGTGTGTATGCTGGGAGAGACACACCGCAGGTCATTTCCTCATATTCCAAAAAATGGAGCAAGCTTCAACGCACGCCGCTGTGTGGACGGGCCGTTAGTGTCATTTAAGTCTGTCAGTCGAAAAGAGTCAATATTGTGGAAAAGATGTCACTGATGTTCTTCCGTCTCTTCCTGCCGTTTCTGCATCTTCTCCACGATATTCTTGCTTTGATCGCCCCACTCCTTCTTTAACGAGGAGCGCAGCATGTCCTCGTCTTCTTTGATTTTGAGTCCTTCGGCCTTGTAGAGCACATTGGTCCACTTCATCTTGTTCTCCATTTCTTTGTTTGTAGCGGGGGCCTTTCTGAGCAGCTGTTGAAGGAGAGGGCTTTTGTTGGGATTTGAGATGAGGCTTCTTCTCATGTTCACAGATACTTCTGGTTTGTCCAAATCCATTGCATTCCCACTCACTCCTTTAAGTGGTCCATTCACTGTCCAGCCTAGGATTGTCCTGCTTGCATAGGGTCCGTCATCCACACTGCGTATGACTTCCAATGGTTCCAAGGCCTTAGGAACATTGGTTCATATCAACAGTCCAATCCCTGCATTTATTTCAGGCAAATTAACATTTTTTAGATGAGGCCATCTCTGTAGGTCCGCTTGTCTAGGAATGTTCCCACTGCTGGCAGGCATGCACTCTTGGGTGTAGCTTTGTGGCAGTTCAAAGAAATTGTCATTTTTTAAGCCAGCCACTTCTAGTCCGAACACAATATGGCTATTTACGACCCTCTCTTGGCCCATGGTTCGTAAAATAATCTGCGACTTCTTTCCAGTTAGGCCGAGCTCGTGCATCAGATCCTCTGTACAAAACACTGCTGTACTTCCTGGGTCCAATAAAGCATAGGTGGTGACAATCTTGCTGCCCTTCGTTGACTTGACTTGCACTGGAACTATGGGAAGTTTACAATTGTCATCACCAGCCCCGGTAAGGCCACTTGAAACCAGTGTGCTGTCCACTGATAGCTCTGATTTATTCTTGGCTTGAGCAGGATTGTGTCTTGCTTCATTGGAAGGGATGTGAAGTATGGTTGGATGTTTGAAGCCACATTTTGAACAGGAAATTCGTTTATTGCCATTTCTGCTAATGTGCCCCACACAGAAACAGCCGAAACAGACACCTTTTTCCATCAGGAAGCCTATCTTCTCTTTGTGTGTTCCTTTTTCAAGTTGATGGCACGAGTCCAAGGTGTGACCTCCTCCGCAGCACAGACATGTCCTCCATTTTGTCAGAATGTGTTCCTTCCATTCAGTATCTGTCTGGGTTTCATTTTTTACAAGAGCTACTGTACAGTGGTGGCAAAACTAGTTCCTACAAAATGTGAGCGAGGCTGTGATCTGTTTAAAGCAGTATTTGTTGTTATGAAGGGAGCATCTTGAATGTTTCCAAATACTGGGTCTTTAATCATGATGGATTCATGTTTTTCTTACAGAAAAACACAACTCATCTATCTCAGTCACCGTGGTGGCCAGAGAAACAGACTCCATGCCTGCATTTGTTTTTCATGCCAGAAAAGTGACCTTTAATTGTAATTATTATACTTTATAATCAAGTTGATTACAGCTTACTGGTTGAATCAGTACAACGTATTAATAACTTGTGGTAATATTTAAATTTATATAGCCAGTGGGTGATTTTAGGGTGGATTCCATCACCCTTGTTTTGTCCTAGGGGGACTCTAGTTTAATATATGTTAATCTACCTGACTCATTAATCCTCTCTGACATTTTAATTGACTGTTTTGCATGAATACGTCGTAAAATCCAGATAATGATTAGCCATTGTTGGAATTTCTGTATTTTCGAGAAGTTATTTTCTGTTTTGCCTCGTTCGGACCAAGAGTAAGATACAAATATTTTCTGTTTTAAAATTCCTGTCTCCTGCATTTTGGTCCACCCTCTTGTCACAACCTTCGTCCTCCTACCCGTCCTTCAGAGCGTCTTCGCCCGTCTGGTTAGCCTTATGGGAGTACTGCCCCCCCCCCTCTTACAGTGCAGACGCTTTTCTGCTTGCTCTTGCCTCTGCTTACTTTTTTATGCTGATTTTCTATTTTTCTTTTCTGAAAACTTCAAGGAGTGGCTCCTGGACATTAACTTATCACTGGGACAGTTATTCTTCGTAAATAGACGGAGGCTTTCAGCCATATTTCAATATTTTTACGACGACCTCAGTCTTACAGTAGCGTGGGAGGACGAATAACAGTCAGAGCCCAGCGCTCTGAAATCTGTGATGCGACCGGCTGGCCTGCATTGTTATCACCCAGGAAGAGCGCCTCTTCAACCCTTCTTCATACTAGGAAACAGTCGTGGACAGCTGCTAAAGGGAGAACTACAAACAATCCTGCTAAACCACTGAGTGTGCCAATCCAGAACAGATACGCTGCACTGACACAGAACCGGAGATCTCTTTCTGATGAGCTGGATAACCTGTCCTCTTCACACAGCAGGGTAAGGACCAATAGCTACTCCAAAAGTAAAAGGCTAGAGGGAAGGCTAACGACTGGGCCTGAAACTCTGATTGTGGGTGACTCTGCTGTAAGAGATGTACAAAGTTTGTGTAGTAAGAACAACACCAAAGTACTCTGTTTTCCCAAGGATATGGTCTCTGACTTGGCTGAGAAGATCCTGCATATTGGGGCTGAACATCCGACTGTGAAAAATGTGGTACTGCACATTGGAACAAATTATGTTGTGAAACAACAGTCAGAAGGGCTGAAAGAAGACTTTAAATGTTTGTTGGGAACTGTCAGCTCTCTAAATGCGGAGGTGTTCATCAGTGGCCCTCTACCGCCAGTCAGAAGAGGAGTGGAGAGATTCAGCAGATTGTTTGCACTGAACAAGTGGCTTTCAACTGCCTGTATTGACCATTCTGTACATTTTATTGACAATTGTAACTTCTTCTGGGACCGCAGACATCTTTTTAACCTGTTATGCTATAACGCTCAGAAAGAGGTGTCAACCATCCAAATCGACCAAGGGGGGCCAGAGATATGGAAAAAAAAACATTTTCACCCAAATCACCTCAAAGGTGGGGTGGTTTTGGCTAAACCTCTCTAAAAAGGTCAAATGTCACTTGTTTTGCATCAATCTTGATACAGGGTACTTATTATATGTTGTACTTTGGATTCCTAAAGCTTTTAGTCTACTAACCCATCATCCAAGGGTAGTTTTCACTATCTGTAAAAAATTATTTTTGGACGGACACTATAATTTACAGTTTTTTACTATGTAAAATCTGAATTTTCTTTAAAATAAAAAACATTTATATTGATTCTGACACTTCTACATCCAACTCACAGATGTAACCTTGCTTTGATATAAGAAATTATTCATATAACCCTTTTAGAAGTTAAGTTGTAGTCATTTGTTTTGGGCATGTCATTTTCGAGCCTGAAACATGAAAAACAGGCTTGGTGCATAAGAGGAATCAAAACAAGAGAAAGACACAACACATCGCGCAGAAAACCATGAAGAAGTATCACTGCACCCGCCTGAGGAATGTTTTGATTATGGGAGACCTATGACACAAATGGACACAAAGTTTTTCATTGCATGGCCTCAGATCTACTTCATATAGTAAACAAGTCTCTTCACTCAGGTGTTTTTCCACAGGCCCTGAAAACTGCAGTCATTAAACCGTTATTAAAAAAGAATAATCTAGATGCTTCAGTAATGAACAATTACAGGCCCATATCAAACCTCCCATTTTTAGGTAAAATCATTGAAAAAGTTGTTTTTCAACAGTTGAGTAATTTCTCGCATTTAAATAACTGTTTGGATGTGTTCCAGTCAGGATTTCGTCCACACCACAGCACTGATACTGCTCTTGTAAAGGTCTTCAATGACATCCACTTAAACACAGACAGTGGCAGAACTTCAGTGTTAGTATTATTAGATCTCAGTGCTGCGTTTGACACTGTTGACCACAACATATTACTAGACAGACTGGAAAACTGGGTGGGACTTTCATCAACAGTTGTAAATTGGTTTGAATCCTACTTAAAGGACAGAAACAACTTTGTTTCTATAGGTAAATACACATCTGAGTTGACAAATATGACATGTGGGGTTCCTCAAGGCTCCATCTTGGGGCCTCTTCTCTTTAACATCTACATGCTACCACTGGCTCAGATAATGAAATACAACAAAATAAGTTACCATAGCTATGCGGATGACACCCACATTTACATAACCATTTCACCAGGAGACTATTCTCCAATTAAAACACTGAGTAAGTGCATTGAACAAATCAATGACTGGATGTGTCAGAACTTTCTCCAATTAAACAAAGATAAAACTGAGGTAATGGTTTTTGGAGCCAAGGCAGAACATATAAAAGTTAGCGCTGAGCTTCAGTCTGCAATGTTCAAAACAACAGATCAAGCCAGAAATCTAGGTGTAGTCATGGACTCTGACCTGAGTTTCAACAGTCACATTAAAACAGTTACTAAATCAGCCTACTATCACTAACATATCTAGGATTAAAAGACTAATGTCACAGCAGGATTTGGAAAAACTTGTCCATGCTTTTATCTTCAGTAGACTCGACTACTGTAATCGTGTCTTTACAGGTCTCACACATTTTTTTACAGTGTTTGATTAATTTCTGTTCTGTTTTGTCTCGTCTGGAACTAGCTTGCAATATGGTATTTTCTGTTAACAGTTCCTGTCTCCTGCATTTGTGTCCAACCTGCGCTGCTTACTGTGACAGAGAATCCGACCAACTCATGTTTGAACAGGAACCATTTTTTCATTTCATTTCAAACCTTTATTTATCCAGGTGTATCCCATTGAGATCATTGATCTCTTTTTCAAGGGAGACCTGCTCAAGTAGGTTCCACATGAAACATTAAAACATAAACAGAACAACAAAAAGGACATCATACAGCATCATTACAGGGATTACAATGTACATAACTATCCACATGAACAGGTACCAACAGCTTCCGATTAAGTAGCATCCAACCGAGCTTTAAAAACATTTAGTGGCACCAGATTGCTCAGTTTCCATTTCAATTGCAGACTATTCCAAGACAGTGGAGCTGCGCATCTAAATGCTATCTTCCCTAAGACAGTCCTAGCAGTTGGCACATTTAATAAAACCACAGCATGCGATCTCAGGCAGTAGCCACTTACAATTCGCCGTGAGATCAGGGAGCAGATGTAGGATGGAAGTTTCCCTAACATGGCTTTGTATATAAAAATGTACCAGTGACTGAGCCTCCGTACAGTTAGCGAAGGCAAACCAGCCCTTGCATACAGGGTACAGTGATGGGTTAATGCTTTACAGTTTGTCACAAATCTCAGTGCACTGTGATACGCAGCATCTAACTTGACCAGGCAATTGGCAGGTGCATTCATATAAATCAAATCACCATAGTCCAGCACAGGTAAAAACGTCACAGTGACTAGCCTTTTCCTGGCCTCGAGCGAGAAACAGGACTTGTTCCTGTAGAAGAAACCTAGCCTAACCCTCTGTTTTTTAAGCAGGTTATTGACATGACGTTTAAAAGTGAGACAGTCATCAAGCCAGATACCAAGGTATTTGTAACAGGTAACCACTTCAAGTTTTATTCCTTGCGTAGTTACAATATCTAAAACAGGCTCTGGTGTCTTTTTAGCTTTTGAAAAGAGCATTACCTTGGTTTTATCAACATTTAAAAGAAGCTTAAAGCTCCCATGTCATGCTTTTCCGGTTATTACCCGTCCCCTTGTGTGTTATGAAGGTTTTTATGCATGTAAACGGTGTGCAGAGTCAAAACCCTCAAAGTACACCCTGTAGCGAGTAAAACTCTAACACAGAAAATACCTCCCCAAAACGCCTCGTTGGAGATACGTCACTGCCCATTTGATTCTTCCGGGTACCGCCTGATGTCATGCGGTACCCGGAACGAAATGGACCAATCCCGAAGAGCTATGGCCACACCAGCAGCGGCGTGTTCCTCCTCCAGAGGTTCGATGAACCGGCATTTCACAGACGAAAGCTTCCAAAAACATTGCCCAGTTTGAGGCCGGATATGCACAGCTTGTTTGGACCGTTTGGAGCAGGGGAAGATCTGGGTATACAACCTGTAAGTTTGCATTGTTATTTGTGTATTTATCAAACAAGACTGTTTAAATGTGTAAACTGTGTTGGACTGCTAAGCCATTGACACAGTGCTAACTGTGCTAACTAAGTTGCTAGAGTTTCCATATATCAACTCTAATATCAGCAGATGGCCTTGCATACATGTATCTCATAGCAGGAGAATGTCTGCATTCACACACAAAATACCTATTGACAGTATACTGCGGGTGATTTGCCGGTCAGTCGCGAAACGTAATTACATTATAGCTGGCGTAGCGATCTAACACACGGAGCTTGAGCTAGTTTTGGTCAGAAAAACATTTTTGTGATGCTACGTTGCTAGCGTTTAAATATATCAACTACAATGTCAGCAGATGGCCTTACATGTTTGTCATGGCAGGAGAATGTCTGCAGTCACACACACGGAATACTCATACAGTATACTCCGGTTTACCGTACATTGTGACCGTACATATACTGCATGTAGCTAACGAGGCTAGCTGTATGCTAGCGCAAAACAATGTATTCATGCAAGTTACATTGTATGGTAGCAGAATACCCGTATACGATTGCAATTATAAACACGTTATTGCTAGCCTAATATGAACCACTAGCTTTTGTTCATAGTAGTTTTATTACACTGCATTATAGTTGCCTTTCCTCCAAGCTAACGTTCATATCGTGTTAGCTACCAAGGTAAACAAAGCTAGGTTAGCATATTAGCAGGCAAGCTGTTCATTACACAACTACTACTAACGAATCTAAAACAACTAAGTTTCTCTAATATTTTGTGATTTGCATTTGATTTCGTCCAGCCAGATCCTGGCGGACAATCCATGACGGGGAAGGGATTCTACTACTACTGAGGCGTCGTGCTAAAAGGCACCGCACCGCACCGGCTGTGCGCAGGCAAGAGGAGGAGGAATGGATGATATACCGTGTATATATGTATATTTATGTTCATTTTGTACATTTCTAAAAATAAAGTTTAATGGAAATACTTAGTAGGCCTATCCTTTCTTCCCTGAATTCATATATAGCAAACCATGATTTGATTTCTCATCAAACAGTAGTAGTTTATAACGGGTAAAAATAACTTACTCTTTGTTATGAGCGGCTCGTAGGCCACAACGGAAAGACAAGGAGACATACACGAGTTTACAAAACCACGGCACATTTATTGTGGTAAATGCAAAGATAGGTGGTTGAGAGGATCGCAGAGTTAGTCTTCCTGCAGCCGCTTTGGAGAGAGACTGGGGCCGTAGTGTCCGGAGGTGTCCGTGATCGTGCTGATTAGCTTCTTCAGCTCCACCCCATCGTAAGACAAAGGCCCTGGGGCCGTCACACTCTTCTATAACAACAGTTAAAAATATATATGTATATAAAATATACCGCTGTACCGACGCCATGATAAGACTGATGTTACGCTGAGAGCAGCCGGGAAAAGCACTGACATGGGCGCAGCCTCTCTGGTGGTTGACTAATCAGAACGAGTGGCCGAGCTGACCAATCGGAGCACACTAGGCTCACAGGGAGGGGGGGGGCAAGAGCTCCAACGAGTCGTTTAGTGGAGAAAGTGAATACTGCTGAATACACATGCTTGACAGAGATGCTGTATGCGAAACCAATGTGAGTTTGGAAAATTGCACAGTATAAATCTATTTTAGTATACCTCAACAATGTAATTATGATCAGTGGAAATGGCCATGACATGGGCCCTTTAAGTTCAGAGAGCTGAGCTGCCAATACTGAGTAGCCTCTGCTTTAAGATGCGATGATCGACGGTATCAAACGCTTTGGAAAGGTCAATAAATAGAGCTGCACAACTCTGCTTATTATCTAAAATACTTGCCACATCATTCACCACTTTCATTGTGGCAGTGATGGTGCTATGTTGCTTTCTGAAGCCTGACTGATGTTTAGACAGGATGTCATTTGTACATAAAAACACCTTTACCTGTTCACTCACTAGGTGTTCAAGAACCTTAGCCACAACTGATAATTTAGAGATGGGCCTATAATTATTTAATAAAGTGGCCTCCCCACCTTTTAGTAGAGGCAGGACATATGCTGACTTCCACAATTTTGGAATTGTATTTGTGCTGAGGGAGAGGTTAAAAAGAGTAGTGAGAGGTGGAGCAATAAAATCTGCAGCTATCTTTAAAAAGAAAGTTTCTACAGATGGAGCGTTTTATTTTGGACAGTTTGAAACGCGAGGGTCGTGATTGGTCCGTGATTGGTCCGTGATCGGCCCGTGATCGGCCCGTGATGAAGAGCCGGCCCCCAGTCTGACTTGATACCGCCCCCGTGATAAATAAATGTAATTATTGTGAAGCCAGCTGCAATGGATCATTGATCCACCAGGGGGTGCAGTGGGGTTCCACACTGGAGTCATGTGAAATCAACTTCGATACAGTAAACTGGATGTTGTGGTGCCGAGAGACGGGAGTCGGAGGCGGCGTATCAAAAGTAAAAGCTAAACTTTTATTTAGCATCTGAACACACATGTAAACAACTTCATGCCCGGGAAGCGAAGACCGGCGGAAACAGCTGGTCTGGTTCACTAAAATGTCCGTGCAGAACAATACCCCAACCCATAGATCCGTGGGTGAATAATGTCAATCACCACAATATGTCTGGTACTAATGTATAGCGGATCTTTGTTAAGATCCATATGTCACGGATAGGATCATAGTCTGTGCTAAATAAGACATGTAATCATTTACAAAACATCACCATGTTGTTATTTAACAAAATAATGTTGTCGAACGAGAGGAAAGCAGCCGGCTCTCGATTTTTAATCCTAATTTAATCATCATCTTCACCACGATCATTTATGTTTATGTTCGCCGAATTGACATGAAATCACTGACAAATATGAATATACTGTATTCAACTTCATTAAAATGTTATTAACGTGCCTAAACTCAGTAATTCACTAAACATATTTATATTTGAATGGAGCCTTGTCAGGCAAATCAAGATCCGCGTAGCGGAGGGATCTTGATCCCTGGGTGTTATTTTTCCCCATAATGACCAAGTCGCTGCAAATTATCCCGCTTATTACATGGCCACATTTTCAACAAAGTAACGACATGACTCCCAATATTAATTGAAATGCTTTTATGGATTTAGAAAATGTTTTTATTGATTTAAAAAATAGTTGTATGTATTGATTTAAATTGACATGTATCCGCCAAGAAAAATAGTCCGTTGTTACCGTTTTTTAAACAGTCAGAATGAAACGGCAGCTCTCAGCTGTGTGTTTACACACCTAATGGCCCATCACCCACAGCTCTCTCCCCCCCCCTGATCTTTCTTTTCCAACAGTTAAGTTAACTGTAGGTTACTCTGAGTGACAAGCTTACAGTTAGTGAAGTAACACTAACTGGCTGTTTCATTCTAACATAACGCTCCAAATATGACTGTTTCCACTCGGACTTCAATACAGCAACACCATTGTTTGGTTTCCATGGTAGCGTGTCTCTTTAGTAGCGTGCACTCCTTTCCTGTAAATTACTAAATTAGTTTTTAACTGAAATGATCAAATAAAGTCAAAATGTCACAGTGTTTACAAACATTGACCATACCGTTCACCAGCCCCCACTGTTGAGTAGGCTATACTCTTTGTTTAAAACTAATTGGCCATCGGAATGTGTGTGTCCCAACCCCCCCTGTGATATCTCTTCTCCAGCAGTCTGTAGTGTTCGCATATTTATGCTGTCGCAGTTCCTGTTGTTTCTATCGCGCATTGCCGGTATGAAAGGGTCTGTGCCGGAAATATCAAGATAACACGGCAGGGTCCGTTACAGTTTGTTTTCATCTGATTTCAAATAAACAAAGTCTTGGCTTTCAGAATATTAAACTTGTTTCGGCAAATTTAGATGATAAATACAACTATGAAGCTTGTAACGGCATAATTACTTAAGCGGAGAACGGAGTAATTTAACGTTACAGCAGGCATAACAACAGCCGGTGTTTATTTTATTATTATATATAGTCGTTATTCATTTGTTTTAAAGCTCAATAAGGAAGATTTAAACTTTCACACACAGCTTTTTCCAGCGGTATCCATAAATCTCTTAATTTTGACCTCAAAGTGCACCAGATTGATGCATTTAACTTCAATATAAAGAAAAACATCTTCTGTTGTAACAACAATAACATTATAAATAGTAACATAGCTGATTCACCATCCCCCACCCCCCTACTGTATGTTGATTTTGTTTGCCTACATGTAAATGAGTGGCATTTAGTACCCCCCTCTGAGTGAATACCTGTTGTACCTGTCCGGGGCTAAGCCCATAGGACGATGCTCTGATGTCAACCCCCCCCGGTGACAATTCACGAGCGTCTAACTCTCTCCCCCCCCCCCCCCCCTTGTCGCACCTTCTAACAGAGCCCCCCCACATATCAAATCCCAATTTAACCCCTGGCTTCTGGAGCAGAAATGAAAGAGTTTTAAAAAAAAATACGTTTTGGTAAGTTTTTAGGGAAATGTTGTCATATTGCAACGTTGGCCTTAGGTGGGAGCAGAATTTCTGTATTTCTACTCACATTGTCTGAATAAATATATTGAACAACTAAGGGTTAATTTGCAGGATTGATTGCTTACTTAGCCCTATATCAGTATATAGCATGAATAATAATCTCACATCACTCATATTTGTTATGAATAATCATTTATCATTTATTAAATAGTAAGTCGCTTTGGATAAAAGCGTCAGCTAAATGCAATTTATGAAAGCCTCACTCAGGATTTTTTTAACAAGTGTTTTTATTGCTCTTGGGGCATTAAAAACAAGATTTTAACTTTAGTTTTTTTATATAATATCTGCATTTTCTCTTGTGAAAAACTAAGTCTTAGTTTGGCCATAGTTATTTAATATATAGCGCCATCTCCTGGTTAAATCCTGAAATTGAAAATCTGGCAACGCTCTCTTGGAAAATAGTGGGAGGGCTTAACATTCCCAGATACTGGTCTTTGGCAGGTCTTAGGCAGGTAACTGGCTGGTAGTAGGCAGGAAGCTGTATGCTGGAGTCTGAAATAAGATGCTCCATCTGTACGTTGTCCGGGCCGGCCGGTTTCTTAGGATCTAACTTGGTTAAAGCTTCACGAACTTCATCAACAGTAAAAGGAGTAAAACTAAAAGGGTTTTCCAAAACACGTTTTTCAGAGTCACAGACTGTGGTGTTAACAGAAGCAGAGTTAGTGACAGAATCAAACAGAGAGCCACAGGACACAAAATGCTCATTAAAACAATTTAACATAGTGGCCCTGTCCGATATAGTGCCAGATGCTGTGGTAATGCATGGAGGTAGCTCATTACGGATATCACCGGTGGATATCGATTTTATGGCTTTCCAACATTTTCCAGGATTATTCAGGTTCTTTGTGGTAACTGACAGATAATACTTAGACTTAGCACTTTTTATTTGTGATGTGAAGCTATTTCTTATTTCTTAGCTGCCTAAAGCGTAGCCATTCTACCTCTGAGCCTGATTTCCTAGCCTTTGCCCAGGCCTTGTTTCTCTCATGTAGGAGACTAGATAATTCAGCAGAAAACCAAGGATTGTCTCGTCCCTTCACTCTAAATTTACGCAGGGGTGCATGTCTAGCTATAATTTCCATAAAACCAAGATAAAAATAAGACCATGCAGTTTCTACATCAGCACACAGATCGATTTTACCCCAATCAAAATCAAACAGATCATGTACAAAACCCTGCTCCACAAAATGTTTTTTGTCTCTCTTACTGATAATGCGAGGTTTAACCTTTTGGACTTTTGTGTCCCTAATTGTGGCTACAACACAGTGATCACTCAGATCATTTGCAAATACTCCCACAGATGAGTATTTATGGGGAACATTAGTTAAAATGAGATCAATTAAGGAGGATTTATTTGGGGACTTAATGTTAGGGCGAGTGGGACTGTCTATAATCTGAGTAACATTCAGAGAGATACAAAGGTTTTTAAAATCCTCTGACACAGAAGTTAACCAGTCCCAATTAAAATCACCAAGCAGCACTATTTCCTTGTAGTGAAGTTGAGATAAAAGTTTTGCCAATGAAGATAAAGAGTCCTTGACAGCTGAGGGGGGTCTGTAGCAGCCCACCACCATGACCTGTTGACCCTTTGCTACTTCGTTATTTAAGGCTAAAAATTCTAGTTGTTTATTAATAGATTTGGAAACCATCTTGGTTACACAAAACTTATTTTTCACATAAATGGCAACGCCACTACCTTTTTTAGGACGGTCGGTACGATATACACTATAACCATTTAAGTAGATGTCAGAGGCCAAAATAGATTTATCAAGCCACGTTTCTGATAAGACAATGACATCAGCATCAGTCGAGCTCGCCCAAATGCGGACAAAATCTAACTTAGGTAACAGACTGCGCACATTTAAGTGAATGAATCCCAACCCAGATCTAGAAATAAAATCAGCAGGAGTTTGATCCGTTCTTCTCCCTTGTTTGCTAACGCTAAACCCTGTCTAATAATTTCCATAACTGGGCAGATAAAGGATTTTTTTACATTTCAGATTTTAACACGAAACCTGGTAGCCTATCCTGCTAGCAATCGTTCTCAACTCCAGCCTGCCCCTCTGTCTTTCTGGCTCTGGTTTATTTTCATAAAACACCCTAACAAAGTACTGTGCGCAGTAAAATCACCACACCATTCTATAATTAGCTTGTGTCAATCCACATGCTTCATTCAATATGCGAAAGTTTAATGTATTACAAGGATCATAATGATTGACCTCATCCCATTCTTTACAAATGGTACATTCCCTCCACCTTTGATCGAGTGATGTTTCTGTGGGAGGAGATTAAAGTTCCACAAAATATTAACCTGAACTTGTTTGCTATAAAAAAAGAACCTGTTCTTGCAAAGTTTGATTAGGTCATTGCTTTGTTTGCAGACGCTTAGACGACTTCAGAACCAAGAGTAGATCAAACCAACTGTCAAGAAGGCACACCTGAACACAAGCTTGAAAGGTCAGTTAGTGTTTATTTAACATTGACACTTTTTGTGGTCAGCTTCTGTGACTGCAGAGCTCTAGAATTTTGATTTTATTTGTAGCCGTTTGCCCCTTCTGAAAGGGGGACAACAATGCCGAACATGGAGTATTTTAAACTTAAGTACTGTGGTAGAGGACGCATTCGGATACTATACTTAAGTTAAATGATTTCACTGATCCACAGTGTCTTTACACTCATACTGCACAGCATTTCAGAGGTAAATATTGTATTTTATTATAACACTTGTCCAGAAGCTATCGGAATGAGAATTCAGTTTTTGCCAAGTAAGAAGAAAAGAGGCTTCTGTATGACATTGTTTTTTATTGTAATATCTGCAAATCAGAGCTAAGCCAGAAGGCAAAGCTCTCTCTAGCGGTCTATCCTAATTTATATTCTTACCTCTGGTCATGGATACTTAGACTTTCTCTGGAGGTTGGCTGGAATATTCCTTAGGGATAATTTGAGAAGTTCATTAATCCATGAGGGAGTTTGAGTAGAGACCGCTGCTGCTTTTTCGAAGAAAGTATCCAGGTGGTTCGGGACCAAGTGGACACCTTGGAATCCCCCATCAGAGCTGGTTAATGTGGTCAGGGAAAGGGAGGTTTTGGGCCCTGTTCTGGAACTGCTACCTCCTGGGACCCGACTCTGGAAATGCTGTTTTCGATAGGGTGAGGGTTTAGATGGATAGTAGTGTTTTTAAGGTGTGTTTACCATTTATCTCCTTAGATTTTAGAGACCCTGGTTGAGTGTTTGCACACAAGTTCCAACTCCAACTAAATAAATACAATAAATAAAATATATTGCACCATCTTTATTTGGAAATAATAGTGAAATCTGTCATTTATTTATTAATTGTATTGTCTCTTGATTTCTTCTGTCCGCTCAGTTCAGGATGGACATGAAACAGCATTGCGTGAAGCTGTCGGTCCAGCCGTCCAGAGGGCTTGTGGATGAGAAGTTCACCGTCTTGGTCCAGAACCTCCTCCCTGGGTTCCAGCTGACCATCCACGCCCTCCACCAGTGTGAAGACGGACACAGCTGGGAGGCTTTTGCTCACTACACTGCTGATGCCACCAGTATTGTGAACGGTAAGACCATCAAAATTCAGGAAGATGAATTTAGAGCGATTACTAAAGTTTGTGAATGGCAGAAAAACATATTTTGTTATTAAATGATGGAGTTATATGTGAAAATAGAAAAAAGTCAATATGTTTTATCCATTTCACTCCCACAGTCTCACAGGATCCCAGTCTGGGCCGGACATATTCTGGGATTGAACCGATGGGCCTGCTGTGGAGCCTCAGACCAGTTCCTGGCAGCAAAACTGGGCTCAGTTTTTATATATTATTATTAGGCCCAATTCCAAAACGACCCATACACCACTGCACTCTGTGACCAACTGAAGTCCGCCTGTATTCTGATCTCAGCTGAACGAGCCTCCTTCTGTCTCTCTGGTAGAAAGAGCAGCCGTCATAACATTTCGGAACCATAGTTTTGTGTCAGCATATCTTGGATGAAAAATAATCATTATTTATAGTAAATTAACTTCCATAAAAAGGTGTAGGGGATGGATTTAAATGAAGCCTTATGGTGCGTTCACACCGAATGACGAGATTGACGCGACTTGCGCCTTCGCGAGAGTTACATTTTGTCAACTCGAGCGTGAAATTCACGTGGCACATTCTCGCGTTAGCCAATCAGCGGTGAGGATCTCGGCCTGCCGCCACTGACGTTGAATCAGATAACCAAAACATCAGCCGTTAGCTGTTAGAGCTCACAGCTCCTCATATTTGTTCAGAAACTGGTGAAAAGTTATACATGTACAAACCACAGACTGTCTGTGTCATGGCGAATACAGTCGCTGCTTTATTTCTGTCTTTATGACATTGTTGTGAGTGTGGACGGAGCAGCTACATGTTAGATTAGTCTTATCGATCGATTTCCGAAACACATATTAGAAAAGTGTTTTCGTCTGCCTACTTGTTTGAATGACGCTAGTAAACACAACTTCAAGCCGATTATATTCGCATCGCTTTAATCCGGTGTGTCGGGTGTGAACGTTAGAGTTACCTCGTTCCCCTCATTCTTCAAGGTGGAGGAAGATGAACGTCCAGACTCCCATGGGGGTCACAATCTCGGTGTACCAGGGTCACCAGACGGAGGGCTTCTTGGATCAGGTGCTGCTGGCCAGTGTGGTGGTAGAGCGATGGTTCATGGCTCCCGGCGTCCGTAGAGTCCCGATAACAGAGGGCAGACTCACTGCGACCCTCTTCCTGCCCTCAGGTAGGACCTGGGGAGATTCTGAAGGGAGGTGTCCTCTGGGGGAAGTTTAGGGGTGACATTTGTGTGACATAGAAGAACATTAACAATGAAAATGAACCAAATTCAGCATTAGTTATTTGTAACTTTTGGAACAACAACATTTTTTATCAAACTGAATTCAAGAGTACATCGGTAAAAAGTAATATTATCGATTACTCAATTACACAAATATTGATTGTATCTGGAAGACTTTGTGCTTTCAGCAAATATGGTAAAGCTTCCCAAATAATCCATATATCATTGTATAATTACCGAGCTAGTGATTGTATTTGGTGTCTTGAATTGTCTGAAGGACCTGGTCCTTTCCCCGGACTCTTGGACCTTTGGGGGGGTGGAGGGAAGTTGGTGGAGTACCGGGCAGCGCTGCTGGCCTCCCACGGCATCGCCTCCCTGGCCCTCGACTACCTGACAGCTAAAATCACTAGGGAAACTGGTAAAATGGTGGACAATGATTACTTTGAGGTACATCAACCATGTATATCTTGAAAACATAAGATATAAATGTAAGATAGCGCTTTCTGACCAACAAAAAACGTTCTGCATCATCAATGTAGAGGTGTATTTTCGACATATTTTCCTGCTGCAGACGGCCTATAGAGTCCTGGAGCAGCATCCTCAGATCCTCGGCAGCAGGATCGCCATGTTGGGTCTTTCCTTCGGCGTCTCTGTCACTCTCAGAATGGCTGTTTACTCCCAGGTTGTAAAGGTAAGACCATCTATCTATCCATCCATCTATCCATCCATCCATCCATCCATCCATCCATCCATCCATCTATCCAACTGATGTCAGGTGTAGCCTTGCAACTGAATATAACTCCACACAATGAGAAGCACTCAATATAGCAATATAGTCCACAATGTCTGGAAGTTGCTCATTCCGTCGCAGCGAACTGCAAGGGATCAGAACCATGTCACACTTATATTATCTGACCGATAATCGGATTCTGTCCAGCTGTCTGATCTCTGTATGTGTGTGGTCTCCCAGCTCAGATGCGCAGTGTGTATCAGTGGGAGTCATGTGCAGCCGATTGACGGACCTGTGAACAAATTATTGCTTTATTTAACAAGTAAGTTAATCTTCTTTCAGTTATCTCTATGCCTTTCCTGCTCACAAGAGATTTTAATTAGAGCCTGAGCTCGACAGAGTCGGAATGAAGAACTATTGTTTTCCTCGACTATTTTTATTAGGGTCTGAGACTGTTTTGTGTGACACCACACACAAAACAGGCCAAACGACGGGCTAAAACCCAGAAAAACGGGCCAAAATCATGACAGCATGTAGCCCGTTCGTGCATAGCGATGTGGGCGCAATAGGATTATTATTATGATTATAATTTTTCGTCTTTGAACGCACTTTTGACCCCCGCAACCTTTATGAAAACTCACCAAATGTTGCAAACACGTCAGAAATGGTGAAAATAGACGTTTGGAATGGGTTCCGTAACTTTGCGTAAAAAATGTGCAAGCCACGGCCACTTCTGTTTTTTAATGTAAACTCCCCCCACTTTCACTTTCACGTAAATGAACAAAATTGGATACCATATCTAAAGTCCGGAGACAAACAAAAAAGCCTTTTGGAGGTGTATAAAAAAACGTACAGGAGGTCGGCCATTTCGAATTTAACATACCCTACTTTAAAGATCTCCTCCCAGGGATTTTTTCCCATCGACACCAAATTTTGAAAGTAGCGTCTCGAGACTTGGGGGATGAAAAGTTATCAAAATCGAAACTTTTCACCGCACGGCGTACTCGTTATGCGGCGCCCATTTTAACGTTTGTGTGATGCTAGGTGATCCCTCGACATGGAACACGATGATGTCATAACTCCAACTGACATGCTCCGAATACCGCCAAGCGTCACATGATGGTTTACACTGCTGCCCTGAACAGCTCTACGTCAAATCTGAGGTTTCATAATGTGGTATTTCCATGGCAACGCAAGTGCAATGGACATGTTCCGATCGCCATCAAACTTCACTTGTATATCATCGGTCCACCCATCAACAGCTTTACACTAAATCTGAGGTGTAATCATATGCCGTTTCCATGGTAATGCATCCCTCCTCATAAAACACGATGTTGTCATAACTCAAAGGAAAATTGTCCAAATGGCACCATACTTCAGATGATGGTTAATGGTCTGGCCCTGAACATGTCTATGTGCCACTTTTGAGTTTTCCGCACAACCAGGGCCGGCCCTGACCAATTTGCTGCCCTAGGCAAGATTTTAGCTGGCGCCACCCCCCCCCCCCCCCCAAAATTAACACAAATACAAAATTAAAGCCTATAATTGCACATAAAAAACATTATTTAAAAAAAAGAACAATTTCACATAAACCTCTGGTTTTTACTGTAATTTACATTAATTACAGCAGAGGGAGCTGTCCTAATCAAGTGAAGAGAGGGATGTAATCTACTTCCAATGTTTGCCCTTTTGTGGGACCATGCCAAACTATCTCCTCCTACAATTTTTATCAGATCGACTCCAAATTTGGCCAGTACCATCAGAAGACTTGGATAATCAAAACTTATTGCGCACTTGTGTTGTGTTTTGGTATGGCAAGGTTACTCTATAGCGCCCCCCTAAAATACCTCAACATACTTATTTTGGGTTTAGCGATGCATTTACGAAATTTGTCACAGGCGTTAACACGGAGGATCTTAAGTAACTGATATGGTTGTCGTGTTTCTGTGTGGCAGGATGGCTCTATAGCGCCCCCTAAAAACCCTTCACGAAGGTGTACGTGACACCTACATGTACGATATATAAGAGGCATTTGTATCACTGGAAAATCTGATTCCCATGTAGGGAAATGTAGTGAAATCAGTTCAAGCGGTGGCAAGAAGTAGCTTACTTGCGCACATGCACAAACAAATCAGGTTAATGATACAAAGTGGTTAGTGACGATGGCGATTCGAGGCTGCACATGGGTTCCTGAAGCTTGCAGCTTTCATTTTGATTGTAATTACCCTATGATCAATCTCTGGTGCCACCCTCAAGACAAACATTGAATCCTTTTCTTCTAAATCAGAAACATTGACAAGATTCAGCTTGATAAGGATAACCAGTCGATCCTTAGAGATATGCTGCTGCCCATCCCAACAGACCCCTCACTCAAAGTAGACGTGAGTACCAGCAGACTCTTGAGAGAGTTTATATTTCTGATTTTTAACTGGGTTTTTGCTCTTCGAAGCCCTTTTTGTAAAAAAATAAATCATTTCGGTTGATATAGATAACAGTTTGTTTGCATTATGTATTATCACCTGTGTATTCACATTTGTTTTAGACTGAACAACCATGTACATTTTTGTATATGTATTTAATCTCTGCTGATATCTACAACAAAGTATATGTGGATAAATGTGCTTCTGTAGCTCTGAGTAAAGTGTCAAAGATCCAAAGATAAATGATCGCACAGTGATGCATCATGAAAAATTCTGCAGCAGATGATACAATCTGAAACGCTGCTGTGTCTCTGAGCAGGTGGGACGACTGCAGTGTCCTCTGCTGCTCGTTGTCGGTGAGGACGATCAGAACTGGCCCACCTACGAGTCTGCTATAGATGTGAGTGTATTTACAAGATGACATCCTGTGTGAATAAAAACATTCACCTGGAGGTCTGGGTTGAGGTCGAATAGTCAAAATAATCTGTCTTTTCCTAACCTTAGTGTAAAAAGTAATGGGGTTAAGGAAAGATGTGAAGAATTAATCAGGATGTAGAAAAGAGACTGCAGTGCTAAGAGAATAGGACTGCACTTGGGCAACGTAATTATGATTTTGTTGATATGCATCTTCCGTGTTGAAACCTTAATTTTCCGTAGATGGACTACTTAAAGCGCATCTAGATACTTGTCCTTGTGTTTTCTATCTTACCTTTTATGATGTTGTTTTATGCTGGCTTCATGAAGGTGAACAACAATGAAAATGATATTACTTTATTGCCAAAGTTGGAATTGAAATAAAAAAAAACAAAAAACAAAATTCCAGATATTAAATGAAAGATTTGACCGTAAAAGCAATGATTCATATTATTGAATATATGACTATTTATCAAGATCTCATGGAAAACAATACATTGAATTAAGGAGGGGTAAAACAAAGCATGTTTCCAACATTTGCAACATCTTTGAATTTATTTGTAAAGACATATTTTTAAATTCCACTCTCATGAAGATTTACAGTTCAGACGTGACAGCAGCAGAAACAGTATAAGATATACATATTTACAAAGCATATCCAAAGAATGATAATGAGGCCATTTAATATTAACATTTATGAGATTATGTGTTTAACTTCCTTTTTTGCAGATGAGAGAGATGATGGAGCGAGCGGGGAACAGCCACCTGCTGACTGTCCTGTCCTATAAGAACACCGGTCACCTGATCGAACCTCCGTTCACACCGTTTGTCAGAGCCAGCTCCTTCAGAACAGTCACTAACCCACCTTTTACGAGTATGTTCCCCTTCAGACCAGGAAGATGTTTCTCTCAAAGTTAAGCTAACAAGTCCGAACTTTGAGTTTTGACTGCTATAGTTTGGCTTCTTGTCTTTGCAGTGATGGTTCTGTGGGGCGGAGAGCTGGTGGCACATTCTCTCGCTCAGGAAGACGCCTGGAGGAAGACGCTGGTCTTTCTGAGGGAGAATCTGTACGGCGGCATGAAACCTGGTGCTTAATTTTCCAACCTGTAACCAAGACAACAATTTAATATTGTAGAGACTTCTGGCACCTTTGGTTCAGGATGTAAGAGTTATCTTTACCATGCATAATCATAATCACTTTGGCTGCAAATGTAATGGACATGAAATATTCAAGGTTGAATTAGTACAAAAGTAATTTGGTTAAAGTTTTAAATGTATATTGCACTCATCAAACAAGAGATAATAAAATGCCTTACAAGGAAAGAAAGAAAAAGCACCATATAAACAGTTTGGAATCTTGTTTTGTTATTTTGATGTTTACCTGAATTATTGATCCTCTCTGAAATATCAGCACCTAATCGTATCTATGTAATGAGTCCTGAGAACCCAAAAATGATTATTAGTTAATGTCCGATTCTTTTGTATTGTCTGGAACTAGCTGCAATAAGGTATTTTCTGTTAAAAGCTCCTGTCTACTGCTTCAAGTGATAGAAGAATTAGACCAACTCATGGACCAACAAGTCCTCCAACTCATAGGACCAAATAGGTCGATTGTTCAAGCGCTTATTACGACCAAATAGGTTGTTTGTTCAAGCGCTTATTACGACCTATAATCACGTTTTAAAGTTTTCGACCTCTAGTGCTCCCGTTGACTGCAAACGCTACGTTGGGTCGTATATTCACAAATAACGCTCTCTGGAAAATTCTAAATTGTAAGATAGTTTGGCCATTAAAATGCTTTTTCATTAGATTTCTAGCGATAAGTGTATATTGTACTTTTATAATCCACGTATTACGAAGATGATTTGAGGTTTCGCCAGGAGAACGTGTATATGCGGCAGCTTCCATGTAAAGTTAGCGTCAACCCTCACGGGGTGAAAACAGTATTTCCGGTCTTGAAGTTTTCATAATAAACCAATGATCAAATGATCAACAGTGATATCTGCAGTACTCATCCACTAAAAAACATCAGTTTATCCTTGTTAATTACACGACATTAATTGGTTTAAATTGTGTACAATGCTTTTGTGTTTTTCCCATAGGTTTTTCCCTTTCGATTCTGAGACACATTTATTTTTTCAGAGGTTTTGATAGGCTAAAACATCGAACTACCCATCATCCTGGATGTTTTAGCCGCAATGCACGTCGGGATATGGTGTTTATGCGATATGAAATCGGAAAACATTTAAAAGAAAAAATATATATACTTTATTCCGAGTGTTCTTGCTTTTCTCTTTGGAAGTCAGTGAAATAACGGCATTGTAATAAACGGTTCGGCTGCATTAAATATTACACATCTGCCGTAGTTCTTTATTTATAGAGCCCTGATGAGAAGACTTCTGGACAAACTGGAAGAAATGCCGCCGAAACTGAATATGTGACGTGGACCATAAATATATCAGCAATTACACAACATCTTCCATTTATTCTCACACAATACGTCTCCTTGCAGTATCAACACTAATTCGGCTGACTTTTATATTTGATCCAATTGGTAGATAGGTTATATTTACACCATACCGGTGCACAGCTGATAGAAAGGGACTTGTAGTTTTTAAAGATATTACTGATTTTCTTTGAATTAAAGAATGTAATATACTGAGTTGAGAGAATAGTCAGGGGTTTTGGGTGATGGGAGACACATCTATGGAATCAGAATTTCAATAGCTGATATTATTATGTTTTATTAAAGGTGGGGTAGGTAATTTTGGAGAAACCAGCTCGAGTGCGCTACAATTTGAAAATACACAGCCGAAAAAAATCGGCCACTTCCTTACATGCAGCTTTCACACCAGCGATTTTCCCTTTCTAGCTCCGAGCTAGAGCTTTTCTGGTTCAGCTCCGGTTTCCCTTTTCTGCTCCCGCTTTGTTCACACCACTCAGAGCCGGGATGGTGCTGCCGCTGCTGCGTCATGACGTCACCGTTTACATCGCTGATTTGCTCCCCAACGGCGCTCACAACAACAACAACAACGGGGGACTGCGTTGGGTCGATGATCGTGTTACTTTTAATCATACGAAGCCAGATTAAATTAAATAACGACTTCTCCAACCTTATACTTTTCTCCAGAGTGCCGTGGTTCATTGTTTATTAATGTGTTTCAGCGGCATTTACCGACCAATGCAGTGCTACCTGCTCTTCCACGGGAGTTTATTTAGTCTGAATTGACGCTGTTTGGCATCACAACGCTGTTATGAAAGTTTCTCTGGTATAACATGGGTGATGTTAGCATAGCAACCGAAGCTAAACTGACTACTTGCTAAGCCGTTTTCTACAGGCACATTTTACCGGCGTATTTTTCATTATGATTCTATTTGTGATAGTCGGACATGACAACCTGTGCAGCCCATGTATTGATTGACAAAACGTCTGCCTGCTCTCCACAATGATCAATAACAGCGAACGGATGGTCAAAGTAAGGTACAAATAAACAGAATCACACGAAACCTGGTTAGTGTTGCCTGACTTTATAAAGTGTGTGGTTGCCTTCTAGTCACTTTGCTCAGCGCTACTGCTTGTAGGCAGGCATGACGAGACTCTTCAGTCGACCCATGTTCAGGGGAGGTGGGTTTAGTTTCGACGTAAGAGAGACGTAAGCGACGCCGCCTCTTAGCTCCGAAGCTCTTGCTTCTAGACCGACAATTTTTTGGAGCTGGAAGTGAACCGGATTCCGGGGCTAAGAGGCGGCGCCGCTGCGGTGTGAACAGGAATAACCGGTACTTTTCAGGCTCTAGCTCCGAGCCGGAGCTGAAAACGCGTTGGTGTGAAAGGGGCAACAGAGCCCCTCCTCCAACACACACGAACGCGCACATGACCAATGAGGGCACGAGATAAGTTTGTGCACAGATGGAAGGCTGACAGGCAGGTAGGCCATCCAGTTACTTTAGCCGGGCCGGCTAAAATGATTGGTCGTGCTTTTTACAGTACTACGGCTTCCACAGATGACATTTTTTTATGGATTTTTTGTCAAAGCACTTAAGATATTCATTGCTATCGGGATGTTAAGAGCATTCCATGGAATATAACAAAAAGTGTATCTCGAATTTTGTTGTTGAATGTTATATTTGATGAAAACGTTTAAATATTAAGAGTAGCCTACATACAAAATAGGGGGAAAGTAGAAGGTCAATGATAGAAATATAGAATAGAAAATATCAAGAAGATACTGTAGTGATCTCAACAATAAAACAGTGTCCTCTGCTGCTCGTTGTTGGTGAGGACGATCAGAACTGGCCTGCCCACGAGTGTGCAATGGACGTGAGTTAATCAACATGACATGAAACACTGAAAACATGGATATGATACATGATACATGAACAACCCATTTTTGTATCCTGCTTTTTTGCCATGTACATTTGATTAAATCTCATTCTGTTTTAAAACACAGATATATATCAAGGATCAAACTGGTGTAATAGTTTTAAACCCATTTATGTTTTTCTCTTCTCGGACCAAATGTTTTTTGTTTTGTTAATAAGCTGGCATAATATTTCACTAAGATCTCGTTCAAAACAGGGCATTGTGAGTGGACTGAAATATTTGCAGGATAATTTTGTGGACTTGCACGGCTCTATACGTTATCATAGTACTTTAATTGTGGCTCATCATTATTATTTAACAGTGAGCTCATGCAACCTTTTTCAGTCTAAAATACATATTAATAACTTTTTTTATTTAGTTGAAGCTTATCATTATATTATTGATGGTCATTGGAGGCAGTGTGGCCCGAGATAGACAGTTAAGAGATGATGGCAACAGAAACAATAGAAGAAGTAAAAAAAAAAAGGTTGTGAGATGATCTAAGACATATGAGATTATTATGTGTTTAACTTCCTGTTTTGCAGATGAAAGAGATGATGGAGCGGGCGGGGAACAGCCACCTTCTGACTGTCCTCTCCTATAAGCATGCCGGTCACCTGATCGAACCTCCATTCATGCCGTTCGCCCGAGCCAGCACCTTCAAAACGGTCACTAACCCACCAACCAAGGGTAGGATACGATAATACTTTAATGGTCAGATCAAGTCTGAAATGTGACTTGCATCACAGCAGCTCCATGTGTAACATCAACAGACAAATATCAAGACACAATGCATGAAAAAAACAAACCATTTAACATAACAGCACAATCACTGAGAGAAAACATGCTCAAAGACCCTTTAGCGTGCATTTGATCTGGCTCTGTATTTACTGTGAGGATTGACTGGAGCACAAAGTATGCTTCAGTCTGACTTTATTGAATCGTGGGACCCTGTATCTCCCATTAGATGGTAGCAGTTCATATTTTCTGTTCAGAACATGGTTTGTGTCCGAGATGATGTTGTTGGACAGCCTTATTAAGTTGTTATGAAAAGCTGAGTCATAAAGTCTATAACAGGGTTGACCAACAATCTTTGAGCATATTTTTAACAGGTTGAGCTGTTTTGATTTTAAAGCTGTTGACAAACACTTGTACCAGGTAGTATTGCAGTACTGTATTTCTCAGTGAATCAAAGTTAGGGTGCTTACATTTAGGACTTTGAGTTTTGACTGCTATAGTTTGGCTTGTTGTCTTTGCAGTGATGGCTCTGTGGGGCGGAGAGCTGGTGGCACATTCTCGCGCTCAGGAAGACGCCTGGAGGAAGACGCTGGTCTTTCTGAGGGAGAATCTGTACGGCGGCATGAAACATGGTGCTTCATTCTCCAACTTGTAACCAAGACCATCCATCCATCTTCTCCTACTCATCGGTGGTCGGGTCGTGGAGGTAGCAGTTCCAGCAGAGAGCCCCAAACTTCCCTTTCCCTGTAACCAAGACTAATAATCACACTAACTGGGACTTCTGGCGCCTTGGATTCAGGAAGTAAAAGTCTGCTCTATTTTTTTCCTCATTCTTAATCATGATGGGGGGAATTCATGTTTTTCTTACAGAAAAACCAAACTCATCTATCTCAGTCACCGTGGTGGCCAGAGAAACAGACTCCATGCCTGCATTTGTTTTTCATGCCAGAAAAGTGACCTTTAATTGTAATTATTATACTTCATAATCAAGTTGATTACAGCTTACTGGTTGAATCAGTACAACGTCTTAATAACTTGTGGTAATATTTAAGTTTATTTATATAGCCAGTGGGTGATTTTAGGGTGGATTCCATCACCCTTGTTCAAATAGAGTCCAAAATACAACCTCCATTATAGAGAGAGTAGGGGCAGAGGGGGACTCTAGTTTAATATATGTTAATCTACCTGACTCATTAATCCTCTCTGACATTTACTGTTTTGCATGAATACGTCGTAAAATCCAGATAATGATTAGCCATTGTTGGAATTTCTGTATTTTCGAGAAGTTATTTTCTGTTTTGTCTCGTTCGGACCAAGAGTAAAATACAAATATGTTCTGTTTTAAAATTCCTGTCTCCTGCATTTTGATCCACCCTCTTGTCACGACCTTCGTCCTCCTACCCGTCCTTCAGAGCGTCTTCGCCCGTCTGGTCAGCCTTAAGCCTGTCGTCCACAGGGTCATGGTGTCCAACCAAGTGAGGCATTCAAATCGGCACTGCCCCCAGGCCGTACTGCGGAGATTCCATGCAATTTTGATCCAAACTACAAAAATGTCACGATCTGTCTGTGTTGTGTTTTGTCTTGTCTTTTTCTGTCTTTGGTTTCCTGTTTTGTTTTGAAAAGTGTTCACCTGCCTGTTGCTTTCTGTCTCTGTGTTCCCTCCTGCCTGATTGCCCGATTGTGTTCACCTGGTGCCCCTGTGTTTTCTCCTCCCTCCTCACCTGTGTCTTGTTTGTGTGATTGGTCTTGTGTGTATTTTAGTTCTGGTTTTTCTGTCTGTCATTGTTGGTTCATTGTTTGTATTTGACTGTGGGTCACATGGTAGTGTTCTGTGTTCTACTTTGTACCGGATTAAAGGAATTATTCTTGGAAATCTGCATTTGGGTCCTGCCTGCTGCACTCAACCGTGACAGAATGAACCAACCAGAAATGGGCCCAGCAGATCCATTTGAGGTGGATTTACAACATTTTACTTTTTCTTTGGCTTGCTGCTATGGTAGGTGGAGGGGAGCGTCCAGTGTTCAGCAGAGAGAGGCTGCTCTGGCAGAGGCTCACCAGGTGGCAACAGTGGATCCATCTTTGGTTAAGTTCTTACCTGACTGGATTTTGGATTTCCTTTCGATGTGTGATTCCCGGCCTGCTAGCCCCAGGCATGCTAGCCCCCTGCCTCCCAACTCCCAACCTGACACCATACATCTCGGTGTGTTCCGTCTGGAGTCAACCCCTGCTTCTTCCCCATTTCCTGCTCCTGTCCAGGAGCCGTTCTCGGGTACTCGTCTGGCTTTTGGAGGTCCACGGAGCCTCCAAAAGTCTCCTAAGAGAATGAGTCGCGAGTCCAGGCTAGCAGCCCGAGCCCCAGAAGCCTTGCTTTGGGCTCCAGTACAGGCCCCAGCAGCCATGGTTCCGGCTCCAGAACCGGCCCACGCAGCCATGGTTCCAGCCCCAGTTCTGGCCCCAGCAGCCATGGTTCCAGCCCCAGTTCTGGCCCCAGCAGCCATGGTTCCGGCCTCTGTTCCGGTCCAGCACGCCATTTTTCGTCAGGGAAATCTTCTGGGCCAACATGAGCAGATGATGCGAGCCTTAGCTGAAATCAATCAGTCCTTGGCTCTACACATGTCAAACCTTGCTGCCAGGGGTCTGCCGGGGGTCTTGCCAACTCTATGTCCTGTCCCATTGGGGGTCCCGCCGACTGCTCTTCTGCCGGGGGTCCTGCCAATCATATGTCCTGTGCCGTTGGGGGTTCCGCTGAGGGTCCTGCCAACTCCACGTCCAGTATCGTTGGGGGTCCTGCCGACTGCTCTTCTGCCGGGGGTCCTGCCAATCATATGTCCTGTCCCATTGGGGGTCCCGCCGACTACTCTTCTGCCGGGGGTCCTGCCAACCCTATGTCCTGTGCCGTTTGAGTTCCCGCCGACAACTCTCCTGCCGGGGGTCCTGCCAACCCTATGTCCTGTGCCGTTGGAGTTCCCGCCGACTACTCTTCTGCCGGGGGTCCTGCCAACCCTATGTCCTGTGCCGTTGGAGGTCCCGCCGACTACTCTTCTGCCGGGGGTCTTGCCAATCCTATGTCCTGTCCCGTTGGGGGTCCCGCCGACTACTCTTCTGCCGGGGGTCCTGCCAACCCTATGTCCAGTGCTGTTGGAGGTCCCGCTGACTACTCTTCTGCCGGGTTTCCTGCCAACACCAGATCCTGTCCTGTTGGGGGTCCCACCGACACCTGTCCCGTTGGGGGTCCCGCCAACAACTCTCCTGCCGGGGGTCTTGCAAACTCCATGTCCTTTCCCATTGGGGGTCCTGCCGACTACTCTTCTGCCGGGGGTCTTGCCAATCCTATGTCCTGTGCCGTTGGGGGTTCCGCTGAGGGTCCTGCCAACTCCACGTCCAGTATCGTTGGGGGTCCTGCCGACACCTGTTCCGCTGTGGGTCCTGCCAACCCCATGTCCTGTCTCGTTGGGGGTCCCGCCGACTACTGCTCCGCCGGGTTTCCTGCCAACACCAGATCCTGTCCTGTTGGGGGTCCCACCGACACCTGTCTCGCCGGGGGTTCTGCCAGCTCTGTGTCCGGTTCTGTTGGGGGTCCCGCCGACACCGGTCCCGCCGGGGGTCCTACCAACTCTGTGTCCTGTTCCGTTGGGGGTCCAGTCGACACCAGCCCTTGCTACATCCGGGGTCCCATTGACACAAGCCCATGTCTTGTTCGGGGTCCCGTCTGCGCCTGTCCGGTCGGCTCCGGTTCCTGTCCGGTCGATACTGGGTCCTGCCCGTCCTCCGGAGCTGTCCTGTCGACGCCTTCCTGCCCGGCCTCCGGAGCTGTCCTGTCGGCGCCTTCCTGCCCGGCCTCCGGAGCTGTCCTGTCGACGCCTTCCTGCCCGGCCTCCGGAGCTGTCCTGTCGACGCCTTCCTGCCCGGCCTCCGGAGCTGTCCTATCGACGCCTTCCTGCCCGGCCTCCGGAGCTGTCCCGTCTGCGCTTTCCTGCCCGGCCTCCGGAGCTGTCCCGTCGGCGCCTTTCTGCTCGTCCACCGGAGCTGTCCCGTCTTGACCTTCGAGCCCGGCTCCCGGAGTGCCGCGGTCTTCGCTCTCATGCCCGGGTCCCTGAGTTCGCCCGCTGTGGCCTTCGCCCCTTTTTGGACTCTGCCTTGCCCCCGGGCCGTCCGCCCGAGACCCCTTCCGGGCCCGTCCTCCGGACCCCCTCCACCCACCCTGTTGGTCCTGGTTGTGCGTCCCTCCTCCAGACCCCCTCCACCCACCCTGCTGGAATTTTTTGGATTTTTTGGGACTTTTTGGGACGTCTGGGATCCGTTCCTTGAGGGGGGGGTACTGTCACGATCTGTCTGTGTTGTGTTTTGTCTTGTCTTTTTCTGTCTTTGGTTTCCTGTTTTGTTTTGAAAAGTGTTCACCTGCCTGTTGCTTCCTGTCTCTGTGTTCCCTCCTGCCTGATTGCCCGATTGTGTTCACCTGGTGCCCCTGTGTTTTCTCCTCCCTCCTCACCTGTGTCTTGTTTGTGTGATTGGTCTTGTGTGTATTTTAGTTCTGGTTTTTCTGTCTGTCATTGTTGGTTCATTGTTTGTATTTGACTGTGTGTCACATGGTAGTGTTCTGTGTTCTACTTTGTACCGGATTAAAGGAATTATTCTTGGAAATCTGCATTTGGGTCCTGCCTGCTGCACTCAACCGTGACAAAAAAAGCTCAAGAAAAACCTTCAATTTAGGGCCCCCAGAAGCAGCCTAATCAGAGGCTGGATCCATCACAATTGGCCCCTTCAGACACAACGGAGCAGTGGCTCTACGTTGAGCTCCTTCTGGATGTATGTCGTCTGCATAACAGTGAAACTGGAGGTCGTTGTAACGGAGAATCTGTCCAAGATGGTGGATCTAGATGGTAAACACAAGTGGACCAAGTACAGAGCCCTGGTGGACGCCGTTGGAAACAGAGA
Organism: Trematomus bernacchii; assembly: GCF_902827165.1. Lineage (NCBI taxonomy): Eukaryota > Metazoa > Chordata > Actinopteri > Perciformes > Nototheniidae > Trematomus > Trematomus bernacchii. The sequence continues at coordinate 859,415 of NW_022987575.1, read as the reverse complement.
CAGAGACAGAGAGGGATTTGCAGTTTTTTATGTAGATTAATTGAATTTCTGTTCTATTTTGTCTCGTCTAGAACTAGCTTGCAATATGGTATTTTCTGTTAACAGTTCCTGTCTCCTGCATTTGTGTCCAACCTGCGCTGCTTACTGTGACAGAGAATCCGACCAACTCATGTTTGTAGAGGAACAGTTTGATCCGTTCTTCTCTCTTGTTTGCTAACGCTAAGCCCTGTCTAATAATTTCCATAACTGGGCGGATAAAGGATTTTTTTACATTTCAGATTTTAACACAAAACCTGGTAGCCTCTATCCTGCTAGCAATCGTTCTCAACTCCAGCCTGCCCCTCTGTCTTTCTGGCTCTGGTTTATTTTCATAAAACACCCTAACAAAGTACTGTGCGCAGTAAAATCACCACACCATTCTATAATTTGCTTGTGTCAATCCACATGCTTCATTCAATATGCGAAAGTTTAATGTATTACAAGGATCATAATGATTGACCTCATCCCATTCTTTATAAATGGTACATTCCCTCCACCTTTGATCGAGTGATGTTTCTGTGGGAGGAGATTCAAGTTCCACAAAATATTAAGCTGAACTTGTTTGCTATAAAAAAAGAACCTGTTCGTCCAAAGTTTGATTAGGTAATTGCTTTGTTTGCAGACGCTTAGACGACTTCAGAACCAAGAGGAGATCAAACCAACTGTCAAGAAGGCACACCTGAACACAAGCTTGAAAGGTCAGTTAGTGTTTATTTAAGTTTTAAGAAAGTGTGAAATGACACTTTTTGTGGACTTTTTAGTTGTGACTGCAGAGCTCTGGAATTTAGATTTTATTTGTAGCCGTTTGCCCCTTCTGAAAGGGGGACAACAATGCCGAACATGGAGTATTTTAAACTTAAGTACTGTGGTAGAGGAAGCATTCGGATACTATACTTAAGTTAAATGATTTCACTGATCCACAGTGTCTTTACACTCATACTGCACTGCATTTCAGAGGTAAATACTGTATTTTATTATAACACTTGTCCGGAAGCTATCGGAATCAGAATTCAGTTTTTGCCAAGTAAGAAGAAAACAGGCTTCTGAATGACATAAATATGTATGGCAAAGCTCTCTCTACCGATATATAAACGATCTCCTGCATAACTATGATCCATCCAGGAGTCTCAGGTCCTCTGGGTCGGGTCTGCTCTCTGTTCCAAGAATAAGAACTAAACATGGAAAAGCAGCGTTTAGCTATTATGCCCGACAATCTGGAACAAACTGCCCGAATCGTGCACGTCCGCTGAAACACTTCCTATTTTCAAAACCAGACTAAAAACATATCTATTTGCGCTTTAATTGAGCTGTTCATACTCACACTGCAGTATGCCTTTTATTCATGTATTCTGTACCTGCTGTGTTGATTTATTTATTTCATTATCTTGCATTATCTTGCCTGTTTTTAAATACCATTTAATAATGTGTTTATGCTGTATTTATTCTTAAATGTCTTTTGTTTATTATTTTGTAAAGCACTTTGAATTGTCGCGTACTGAAAGGTGCTTGTGATGCCCCTGTGGGATCATCAGTGGAGAGGGTGTGGCTGTGCTGCGTTGGCTGCACTGATTGCAGTGATTCAGGGCACCTGGGTCTGGTGCTCTGCAGCTACTTAAAGCCTCTCTGCTCCTCTCTGTTGTCTCTCTGCTTTCTGATACAGGCACCCGGTTCGGTTGAGTATGTCATTAGTTCTTTCAGTTGTTTTACTTTGTGCACCTCAACACCCTCACCCATACATTTTCATGCAATCCTCACCATGCAGTTGCATTACTGATACCACTGACGTTCACACCTCATGTTCTTCTTGTGTTACACTTGATTAATTTGGCTAACTTGATTCACTTGCTTTAAATAAACATATTTTGTTAACCGTTGACATGGTGTGTCTCCTTTGTTGTGGCCTTTTGAGCCAGGTCATAACAGTGCTATATAAATACAATTGCCTTGCCTTGCCTTGCCTTGCCGGTCTATCCTAATTGATATTCTTACCTCTGGTCATGAAGTGTTAATCGTGACTAAAATAACAAGTCCATGGATACTTAGACTTTCTCTGGAGGTTGGCTGGAATCTTCCTTAGGGATAATTTGAGAAGTTCATTCATCCATGAGGGACTTTGAGTAGAGAGCGCTGCTGCTTTTTCGAAGAAAGGATCCAATTGAGGTGGTTCGGGACCAGGTGGACACCTTGGAATCCCCGTCAGAGCTGGTTAATGTGGTCAGGGAAAGGGAGGTTTTGGGCCCTGTTCTGGAACTGCTACCTCCTGGGACCCGACTCTGGAAATGCTGTTTTCGATAGGGTTAGGGTTTAGATGAATAGTAGTGTTTTTAAGGTGTGTTTACCATTTATTTCCTTAGATTTTAGAGACCCTGGTTGAGGGTTTGCACACAAGTTCCAACTCCAACTAAATAAATACATTAAATAAAATATATTATACCATCTTTATTTGGAAATAATAGTGGAATCTGTCATATTTTAATTAAATGTATTGTCTCTTGATTTCTTCTGTCCGCTCAGTTCAGGATGGACATGAAACAGCATTGCGTGAAGCTGTCGGTCCAGCCGTCCAGAGGGCTTGTGGATGAGAAGTTCACCGTCTTGGTCCAGAACCTCCTCCCTGGGTTCCAGCTGACCATCCACGCCCTCCACCAGTGTGAAGACGGACACAGCTGGGAGGCTTTTGCTCACTACACTGCCGATGCCACCAGTATTGTGAACGGTAAGACCATCACAATTCAGGAAGATGAATTTAGAGCGATTACTAAAGTTTGTGAATGGCAGCAAAACATATTTTGTTATTAAATGCTGGAGTTATATGTGAAAATAGAAAAAAGTCAATATTTTTTATCCATTTCACTCCCACAGTCTCACAGGATCCCAGTCTGGGCGGGACATATTCTGGGGTTGAACCGATGGGCCTGCTGTGGAGCCTCAGACCAGTTCCTGGCAGCAAAACTGGGCTCAGGTAGGCCAACAACCATGGGGCTGTTCAGATGACAGTACAGGAAAAAATATTATTATTAGGCCCAATTCCAAAACGACCCATACACCACTGCACTCTGTGACCAACTGAAGTCCGCCTGTATTCCGATCTCAGCTGAACGAGCCTCCTTCTGTCTCTCTGGTAGAAAGAGCAGCCGTCATAACATTTCGGAACCATAGTTTTGTGTCTGCATATCTTGGATGAAAAATAATCATTATTTATAGTAAATTAACTTCCATAAAAAGGTGTAGGGGATGGATTTAAATGAAGCCTTATGGTGCGTTCACACCGAATGACGAGATTGACGAGACTTGCGCCTTCGCGAGAGTTACATTTTGTCAACTCGAGCGTCAAATTCACGTGGCACATTCTCGCGTTAGCCAATCAGCGGTGAGGATCTCGGCCTGCCGTCACTGACGTTGAATCAGATAACCAAAACATCAGCCGTTAGCTGTTAGCCCTCAGAGCTCACAGCTCCTCATATTTGTTCAGAAACGGGTGAAAAGTTATACATGTACAAACCACAGACTGTCTGTGTCATGGCGAATACAGTCGCTGCTTTATTTCTGTCTGTATGACATTGTTGTGAGTGTGGACGGAGCAGCTACATGTTAGATTAGTCTTATCGATCGATTTCCGAAACACATATTAGAAAAGTGTTTTCGTCTGCCTACTTGTTTGAATGACGCTAGTAAACACAACTTCAAGCCGATTATATTCGCATCGCTTTAATCCGGTGTGTCCGGTGTGAACGTACCGTTAGAGTTACCTCATTCCCCTCATTCTTCAAGGTGGAGGAAGATGAACGTCCAGACTCCCATGGGGGTCACAATCTCGGTGTACCAGGGTCACCAGACGGAGGGCTTCTTGGATCAGGTGCTGCTGGCCAGTGTGGTGGTAGAGCGATGGTACATGGCTCCCGGCGTCCGTAGAGTCCCGATAACAGAGGGCAGACTCACTGCGACCCTCTTCCTGCCCTCAGGTAGGACCTGGGGAGATTCTGAAGGGAGGTGTCCTCTGGGGGAAGTTTAGGGGTGACATTTGTGTGACATAGAAGAACATTAACAATGAAAATGAACCAAATTCAGCATTAGTTATTTGTATCTTTTGGAACAACAACATTTTTTATCAAACTGAATTCAAGAGTACATCGGTAAAAAGTAATATTATCTATTGCTCAATTACACAAATATTGATTGTATGTGGAAGACTTTGTGCTTTAAGCAAATATGGTAAAGCTTTCCAAATAATCCATATATCATTGTATAATTACCGAGCTAGTGATTGTATTTGGTGTCTTGAATCGTCTGAAGGACCTGGTCCTTTCCCCGGACTCTTGGACCTTTGGGGGGGTGGAGGGAAGTTGGTGGAGTACCGGGCAGCGCTGCTGGCCTCCCACGGCATCGCCTCCCTGGCCCTCGACTACCTGACAGCTAAAATCACTAGGGAAACTGGTAAAATGGTGGACAATGATTACTTTGAGGTACATCAACCATGTATATCTTGAAAACATGAGATATAAATGTAAGATAGCGCTTTCTTACCAACAAAAAACGTTCTGCATCATCAATGTAGAAGTATATTTTCGACATATTTTCCTGCTGCAGACGGCCTATAGAGTCCTGGAGCAGCATCCTCAGATCCTCGGCAGCAGGATCGCCATGTTGGGTCTTTCCTTCGGCGCCTCTGTCACTCTCAGAATGGCTGTTTACTCCCAGGTTGTAAAGGTAAGACCATCTATCTATCCATCCATCCATCCATCCATCCATCCATCCATCCATCCATCCATCCATCATCCATCCATCCATCCATCCAACTGATGTCAGGTGTAGCCTTGCAACTGAATATAACTCCACACAATGAGAAGCACTCAATATAGCAATATAGTCCACCATGTCTGGAAGTTGCTCATTCCGTCGCAGTGAACTGCAAGCGATCAGAACCATGTCACACTTATATTATCTGACCGATAATCGGATTCTGTCCAGCTGTCTGATCTCTGTATGTGTGTGGTCTCCCAGCTCAGATGCGCAGTGTGTATCAGTGGGAGTCATGTGCAGCCGATTGACGGACCTGTGGAACAAATTAATGCTTTATTTAACAAGTAAGTTAATCTTCTTTCAGTTATCTCTATGCCTTTCCTGCTCACAAGAGATTTTAATTCGAGCTTGAGCTCGACAGAGTCGGAATGAAGAACTATTGTTTTCCTTGACTATTTTTATTAGGATCTGAGACTGTTTTGTGTGACACCACACACAAAACAGGCCAAATGACGGGCTAAAGCCCAGAAAAACGGGCCAAAATCATGACAGTATGTAGCTCGTTCGTGCATAGGGATGTGGGCGCAATAGGATTGTTATTATGATTATAATTTTTCGTCTTTGAACGCACTTTTGACCCCCGCAACCTTTATGAAAACTCACCAAATGTTGCAAACACGTCAGAAATGGTGAAAATAGACGTTTGGAATGGGTTCCGTAACTTTGCGTAAAAAAATGTGCAAGCCACGGCCACTTCTGTTTTTTCATGTAAACTCCCCCCACTTTCACTTTCACGTAAATGAACAAAATTGGATACGCATATCTAAAGTGCGGAGACGAACAAAAAAGCCTTTTGGAGGTGTATAAAAAAACGTACAGGAGGTCGGCCATTTCGAATTTAACATACCCTACTTTAAAGATCTCCTCCCAGGGATTTTTTCCCATCGACACCAAATTTTGAAAGTAGCGTCTCGAGACTTGGGGGATGAAAAGTTATCAAAATCGAAACTTTTCACCGCACGGCAAACTCATTACGCGCCGCCCATTTTAACGTTTGTGTGATGCTAGGTGATCCCTCGACATGGAACACGATGATGTCATAACTCCAACTGACATGCTCCGAACGCCGCCAAGCGTCACATGATGGTTTACACTGCTGCCCTGAACAGCTCTACGTCAAATCTGAGGTTTCATAATGTGGTATTTCCATGGCAACGCAAGTGCAATGGACATGTTCCGATCGCCATCAAACTTCACTTGTATATCATCGGTCCACCCATCAACAGCTTTACGCTAAATCTGAGGTGTAATCATATGCCGTTTCCATGGTAATGCATCCCTCCTCATAAAACACGATGTTGTCATAACTCAAAGGAAAATTGTCCAAATGGCACCATACTTCAGATGATGGTTAATGGTCTGGCCCTGAACATGTCTATGTGCCACTTTTGAGTTTTCCGCACAACCAGGGCCGGCCCTGACCAATTTGCTGCCCTAGGCAAGATTTCAGCTGGCGCCACCCCCCCCCCCCAAAATTAACACAAATACAAAATTAAAGCCTATAATTGCACATAAAAAACATTATTTCAAAAAAAGAACAATTTCACATAAACCTCTGGTTTTTACTGTAATTTACATTAATTACAGCAGAGGGAGCTGTCCTCATCAAGTGAAGAGAGGGCTGTAATCTACTTCCAATGTTTGCCCTTTTGTGGGACGTGCCAAACTATCTCCTCCTACAATTTTTATCAGATCGACTCCAAATTTGGCCAGTACCATCAGAAGACTTGGACAATCAAAACTTATTGCGCACTTGTTGTTGTGTTTTGGTATGGCATGGTTACTCTATAGCGCCCCCTAAAATACCTCAACATACTTATTTTGGGTTTAGCGATGCATTTACGAAATTTGTCACAGGCGTTAACACGGAGGATCTTAAGTAACTGATATGGTTGTCGTGTTTCTGTGTGGCAGGATGGCCCTATAGCGCCCCCTAAAAACCCTTCACGAAGGTGTACGTGACACCTACATGTACGATATATAAGAGGCATTTGTATCACTGGAAAATCTGATTCCCATGTAGGGAAATGTAGTGAAATCAGTTCAAGCGGTGGCAAGAAGTAGCTTACTTGCGCACATGCACAAACAAATCAGGTTAATTATACAAAGTGGTTAGTGACGATGGCGATTCGAGGCTGCACATGGGTTCCTGAAGCTTGCAGCTTTCATTTTGATTGTAATTACCCTATGATCAATCTCTGGTGCCACCCTCAAGACAAACATTGAATCCTTTTCCTTTTCTTCTAAATCAGAAACATTGACAAGATTCACCTTGATAAGGATAACCAGTCGATCCTTAGAGATATGCTGCTGCCCATCCCAACAGACCCCTCACTCAAAGTAGACGTGAGTACCAGCAGACTCTTTAGAGAGTTTATATTTCTGATTTTTAACTGGGTTTTTGCTCTTCGAAGCCCTTTTTGTAAAAAAAAATCATTTCGGTTGATATAGATAACAGTTTGTTTGCATTATGTATTATCACCTGTGTATTCACATTTGTTTTAGACTGAACAACCATGTACATTTTTGTATATGTATTTAATCTCTGCTGATATCGACAACAAAGTATATATGGATAAATGTGCTTCTGTAGCTCTGAGTAAAGTGTCAAAGATCCAAAGATAAATGATCGCACAGTGATGCATCATGAAATATTCTGCAGCAGATGATACAATCTGAAACGCTGCTGTGTCTCTGAGCAGGTGGGACGACTGCAGTGTCCTCTGCTGCTCGTTGTCGGTGAGGACGATCAGAACTGGCCCACCTACGAGTCTGCTATAGATGTGAGTGTATTTACAAGATGACATCCTGTGTGAATAAAAAGATTCACCTGGAGGTCTGGGTTGAGGTCGAATAGTCAAAATAATCTGTCTTTTCCTAACCTTAGTGTAAAAAGTAATGGGGTTAAGGAAAGATGTGAAGAATTAATCAGGATGTAGAAAAGAGACTGCAGTGCTAAGAGAATAGGACTGCACTTGGGCAACGTAATTATGATTTTGTTGATATGCATCTTCCGTGTTGAAACCTTAATTTTCCGTAGATGGACTACTTAAAGCGCATCTAGATACTTGTCCTTGTGTTTTCTATCTTACCTCTTATGATGTTGTTTTATGCTGGCTTCATGAAGGTGAACAACAATGAAAATGATATTACTTTATTGCCAAAGTTGGAATTGAAATGAAAAAAAACAAAATTCCAGATATTAAATGAAAGATTTGACCGTAAAAGCAACGATTCATATTATTGAATATATGACTATTTATCAAGATCTCATGGAAAACAATACATTGAATTAAGGAGGGGTAAAACAAAGCATGTTTCCAACATTTGCAACATCTTTGAATTTATTTGTAAAGACATATTTTTAAATTCCACTCTCATGAAGATTTACAGTTCAGACGTGACAGCAGCAGAAACAGTATAAGATATACATATTTACAAAGCATATCCAAAGAATGATAATGAGGCCATTTAATATTAACATTTATGAGATTATGTGTTTAACTTCCTTTTTTGCAGATGAGAGAGATGATGGAGCGAGCGGGGAACAGCCACCTGCTGACTGTCCTGTCCTATAAGAACACCGGTCACCTGATCGAACCTCCGTTCACACCGTTTGTCAGAGCCAGCTCCTTCAGAACAGTCACTAACCCACCTTTTACGAGTATGTTCCCCTTCAGACCAGGAAGATGTTTCTCTCAAAGTTAAGCTAACAAGTCCGGACTTTGAGTTTTGACTGCTATAGTTTGGCTTGTTGTCTTTGCAGTGATGGTTCTGTGGGGCGGAGAGCTGGTGGCACATTCTCTCGCTCAGGAAGACGCCTGGAGGAAGACGCTGGTCTTTCTGAGGGAGAATCTGTACGGCGGCATGAAACATGGTGCTTTATTTTCCAACCTGTAACCAAGACAACAATTTAATATTGTAGAGACTTCTGGCACCTTTGGTTCAGGATGTAAGAGTTATCTTTACAATGCATAATCATAATCACTTTGGCTGCAAATGTAATGGACATGAAATATTCAAGGTTGAATTAGTACAAAAGTAATTTGGTTAAAGTTTTAAATGTATATTGCACTCATCAAACAAGAGATAATAAAATGCCTTACAAGGAAAGAAAGAAAAAGCACCATATAAACAGTTTGGAATCTTGTTTTGTTATTTTGATGTTTACCTGAATATTGATCCTCTCTGAAATATCAGCACCTAATCGTATCTATGTAATGAGTCCTGAGAACCCAAAAATGATTATTAGTTAATGTCCGATTCTTTTGTATTGTCTGGAACTAGCTGCAATAAGGTATTTTCTGTTAAAAGCTCCTGTCTACTGCTTCATGTGATAGAAGAATTAGACCAACTCATGGACCAACAAGTCCTCCAACTCATAGGACCAAATAGGTCGATTGTTCAAGCGCTTATTACGACCTATAATCACGTTTTAAAGTTTTCGACCTCTAGTGCTACTGTTGACTGCAAACGCTACGGTGGGTCGTATATTCACAAATAACCCTCTCTGGAAAATCCTAAATTGTAGTTTGTCCATTCAAATGCTTTTTGATTAGATTTGTAGCGAGAAGTGTATATTGCACTTTTAGAATCCACGTCCAGTCGATGTATAGGATCTATAGTTTGATAGATATTACGAAGATGATTTGAGGTTTCGCCAGGAGAACGTGTATACAGTATGCGGCAGCTTCCATGTAAAGCTAGCGTCAACCCTCACGGGGTGAAAACAGTATTTCCGGACTCGAAGTTTTCATAATAAAACCAATGATCAGGGCCGGCCCTAGACTTTTGGGGGCCCTAAGCGAGCTTTGGCTTGGGGGCCCCCCTCACTCTAGCGCGTTCTCACTTCACACAACACGGAACCAACTTTTGTCTTATGATGTTAGCATAAGCACACATATTGTATAAATAAGCATGTAAACACTGTGGACCTAACATCCTCTAGGGGGGTCCTCGCCTCCTCTTGGGGGGTCCAGGGGCATGCTCCCCCAGGAAGATTTTTTTTTAAATATTGAAGTTAAAAGCATCAATCTGGTGCACTTTGAGAGCAAAATTAACAGATCTATGGATACATCTCTCAACACCCATATGAAACAGAACTGTAAACAGATTTTTCTTTATGGATATTTTACAAATCACTCCCCTTTTAAACTGTATTCTTGTTTTGTCATATAGTATTTCATAACTGTTTTTCATTTATTCTCTCTGGCTGTCCATCTCATAATGTTCACATAGCAACTAGCTGTCAATAGGAATATCATTCAGAAGAATTATAATTTCATGCAAAAATCTGTCACAAAAAGAGGTTGCACATTTAAATTCAGGTGTTATGGCAACAACAGTGGCCAAACAGCCACATTTACTGCTGCATATACGTTCAATCATCCTGTCGACACGTATTTCAGCTGACTTTTTCTCAGAAATACTGTCACATAACATCCATATATTTCAGTGCTAGGTTGATGCTTAGCTAAGCTAACTATGAAACACTTTAACTGACATGATTCCGGATCAACTGTGTACTGTAAGGCAGCTACTAGCTTCATGTCGAACAGTAAGTCAACATTTCCCAGAGAGCTTTCTTTGAAATCACCAGGTAACGCTAAAAAACATTACATTTAGATTGTATGACAAAGTGTGTATTTAATATATCTGGCTAGCTATAGCTACTTGCTAACGGTTTAGCTTACCCCGCGATTCAAAGTAACGTCAACGTAGCTGTAATTTCTCCTGGCTCAAGTGCTGGCTCTTGGGTTGTTGTGTGAACCACCACTTGAGAATTGTTGTCTTTTTTAAGAACAAATGTTCTAATGTCCATCTTCAAAAACTCTGAGTCTGAGACTGAGAGTTTATTTTAAACATTGTCACAGCTCACAGGATAGGTACCTGTCAGCCAATAAGACAGATGTTTATTTCCATTCAACTCTCTGGTTGGTCTGGTGCCTTGCCTCTGTTGCATTCACTGAACACGGGAAATTACAATCCTGCCGTCCTCTCTAGTGTCATGATGAGGTTCAGGTAAAGCACGGTTAATGTATTATATGATTGACTCAATAATATAATACATGACTTTGAGAGTAGGCAATCTAGGCATATTAACAAAATTAATTAAACATACTTATCACAGCGACGGTGTATTGAGATAAAAAACGGTGTACTGAGATAAAAAAAAAATAAAAAAAAAATTTCTTTTTTTTTTCATTTTTTAGCAAAAAAGCGGCCGCTTATGTCGCTTAATGGGTCGGGCCGGCTCTGCCAATGATCAAATGATTTAACAGTGATATATGCAGTACTCATCCACTAAAAAACATCAGTTTATCCTTGTTAATTACACAACATTAATTGGTTTAAATTGTGTACAATGCTTTTGTGTTTTTCCCATAGGTTTTTCCTTTTCGATTCTGAGAGACACATTTATTTTTTCAGAGGTTTTGATAGGCTAAAACATCGAACTACACCCATAATCCTGGATGTTTTAGCCGCAATGCACGTCGGGATATGGTGTTTATGCGATATGAAATCGGAAAACATTTAAATTAAATTAAATAATACTTTATTCCGAGTGTTCTTGCTTTTCTCTTTGGAAGTCATCACATAACGGCATTGTAATACACGGTTCGGCTGCATTAAATATTACACATCTGCCGTAGTTCTTTATTTATAGAGCCCTGATGAGAAGACTTCTGGACAAACTGGAAGAAATGCCACCGAAACTGAATATGTGACGTGGATCATAAATATATCAGCAATTACACAATATCTTACATTTATTTTCACACAATACGTCTCCTTGCAGTATCAACACTAATTCGGCTGACTTTTATATTTGATCCAATTGGTAGATAGGTTATATTTACACCATAACGGTGCACAGCTGATAGAAAGGGACTTGTAGTTTTTAAAGATATTACTGATTTTCTTTGAATTAAAGAATGTAATTGTAATCTGAGTTGAGAGAATAGTCAGGGGTTTTGGGTGATGGGAGACACATCTATGGAATCAGAATTTCAATAGCTGATATTATTATGTTTTATTAAAGGTGGGGTAGGTAATTTTGGAGAAACCAGATCGAGTGCGCTAGAATTTGAAAATACACAGCCGAAAAAAATCGGGCACTTCCTTACATGCGGCTTTCACACCAGCGCTTTTCCCTTTCTAGCTCCGAGCTAGAGCTTTTCTGGTTCAGCTCCGGTTTCCCTTTTCTGCTCCCGCTTTGTTCACACCACTCAGAGCCGGGATGGTGCTGCCGCTGCTGCGTCATGACGTCACCTATTACATCGCTGATTTGCTCCCCAACGGCGCTCACAACAACAACAACAACGGGGGACTGCGTTGGGTCGATGATCGTGTTACTTTTAATCATACGAAGCCAGATTAAATTAAATAACGACTTCTCCAACCTTATACTTTTCTCCAGAGTGCCGTGGTTCATTGTTTATTAATGTGTTTCAGCAGCATTTACCGACCGATGCAGTGCTGGCTGCTCTTCCACGGGAGTTTATTCTCCCGTTAGCTCCGGATTAGCTCACACGGCTCTAAAGTATTCACTGTCTGACTGTCACACAAGCAGCTGATACATATCCCCAGTTCCCCTTAAGTGAATGTGTGTCAGTCTGAATTGACGCTGTTTGGCATCACAACGCTGTTATGAAAGTTTCTCTGGTATAACATGGGTGATGTTAGCATAGCAACCGAAGCTAAACTGACTACTTGCTAAGCCGTTTTCTACAGGCACATTTTACCGGCGTATTTTTCATTATGATTCTATTTGTGATAGTCGGACATGACAACCTGTGCAGCCCATGTATTGATTGACAAAACGTCTGCCTGCTCTCCACAATGATTAATAACAGCGAACGGATGGTCAAAGTAAGGTACAAATAAACAGAATCACACGAAGCCTGGTTAGTGTTGCCTGACTTTATAAAGTGTGTTTTTTTTTATAAGTGTGTGGTTGCCTTCTAGTCACTTTGCTCAGCGCTACTGCTTGTAGGCAGGCATGACGAGACTCTTCAGTCGACCCATGTTCAGGGGAGGTGGGTTTAGTTTCCAGCACGCCTCGACGTAAGAGAGACGTAAGCGACGCCGCCTCTTAGCTCCGAAGCTCTTGCTTCTAGACCGACAATTTTTTGGAGCTGGAAGTGAACCGGATTCCGGAGCTAAGAGGCGGTGCCGCTGCGGTGTGAACAGGAAAAAACGGTACTTTTCAGGCTCTAGCTCCGAGCCGGCGCTGAAAACGCGTTGGTGTGAAAGGTGCAACAGAGCCCCTCCTCCAACACACACGAACGCTCACATGACCAATGAGGGCACGAGATAAGTTTGTGCACAGATGGAAGGCTGACAGGCAGGTAGGCCATCCAGTTATTTTAGCCGGGCCGGCTAAAATGATTGGTCGTGCTTTTTACAGTACTTCGGCTTCCACAGATGACATTTTTTTATGGATTTTTTGTCAAAGCACTTACGATATTCATTGCTATCGGGATGTTAAGAGCATTCCATGGAATATAACAAAAAGTGTATCTCGAGCCGGTTTCTCAAACGTACCTACCCCACCTTTAACTAGACCACTGTTTTTTTAACCCGCACCGCCTAGTGGTTAAAGCACCTTATTGAATTTTGTTGTTGAATGTTATATTTGATGAAAACTTTTAAATATTAAGAGTAGCCTACATACAAAATAGGGGGAAAGTAGAAGGTCAATGATAGAAATATAGAATAGAAAATATCAAGAAGATACTGTAGTGATCGCTACAATAAAACAGCTAGTGGAGGACGTCCAAAGATATTAACAGGAGGATGTGCAAAACAGACCAAGTAATAAGGCTTTATTTAAACATTAAAGAATACTTCAAGTTAAGGTCTTCTTTTGAATAAGAAAAAACGTTGGGGGTATCCACAGATAAATATTAAGTCTGACAAAGTACTTAACGTCTAATATATTGCATAGTTTATTTTGGCACTTGACAATCACCTTCACTGAATTTGACTCAGGTGTAACTAAAGTCTGATTTAAGGGTTATTTATATTTCACATCATTAAAGGTACAGTAGGGTACATTTGAGAAACCGGCTCGAGATACACTTTTTGTTATATTCCATGGAATGCTCTTAACATCCCGATAGCAATGAATATCTTAAGTGCTTTGACAAAAAATCCATAAAAAAATGTCATCTGTGGAAGCCGTGGTACTGTAAAAAGCACGACCAATCATTTTAGCCGGCCCGGCTAAAATAACTGGATGGCCTACCTGCCTGTCAGCCTTCCATCTGTGCACAAAGTTATCTCGTGCCCTCATTGGTCATGTGCGCGTTCGTGTGTGTTGGAGGAGGGGCTCTATAAGGAAGTAGCAGATTTTCTCCGGTTGTGTATTTTCAAATTCTAGCGATCTCGAGCCGGTTTCTCAAACTTACCTACCCCACCTTTAAGTACTGTAGTAGAGGAAGCATTCGGATACTATACTCAAGGGAAATTAGTTCACTGATCCACACCGTCTTTTACACTCATACTGCAAAGCATATCAGAGGTAAATACTGTATTTTATCGTTACACTCGTCCGGAAGTTATCAGAATCAGAATTCCGTTTTTGCCAAGTAGGAAGACAACAGGCTTCTGCATGACATTGTTTTATATTGTAAAACCGCAAATCAGAGCTAAGCCAGAAGGCAAAGCTCTCTCTACCGGTCTATCCTCATTTCTAGTCTTACCTCGGGTCATGAAGGGTTAATCATGACTAAAAAACAAGTCCATGGATACCAGCGGCCAAAATGGGATTTCTTCGGAGGGTGGCTGGCCTCTTCCTTAGGCAAGGCAAGGCAAGGCAAGTTTATTTATATAGCACCTTTCAACACAAGGCAATGCAAAGTGCTTTACAAAAAGCAAAGACCTTAAGAGCATTGAGAAATAAAATGGCATTTAAAAACAGTCATTGAAAAGCAACGATAATAAAATAAACATAAAAAATACATGAATAATTTCTTACTTAAATTTCTTTCTTGAAGGTCCCATGTCATGCTTTTCTGGTTATTACCCGTCCCCTTGTGTGTTATGTAGCTTTTTATGCATGTAAACGGTCTGCAAAGTCACAAACCCTCAAAGTACACCCTGAAGCGAGTAAAACTCTAACACAGAAAAGACCTGTCTATGCTGCAAGTGTCTCTACTTTAAAGAGTCCTCTCCTGCTGATGTTCAGGTGTATATCAGTATGTAGTGTCTCTACTTTAAAGAGTCCTCTTCTGCTGATGTTCAGGTGTATATCAGTATGTAGTGTCTCTACTTTAAAGAGTCCTCTCCTGCTGATGTTTAGGTGTATATCAGTATGTAGTGTCTCTACTTTAAAGAGTCCTCTCCTGCTGATGTTCAGGTGTATATCAGTATGTAGTGTCTCTACTTTAAAGAGTCCTCTCCTGCTGATGTTTAGGTGTATATCAGTATGTAGTGTCTCTACTTTAAAGAGTCCTCTCCTGCTGATGTTTAGGTGTATATCAGTATGTAGTGTCTCTACTTTAAAGAGTCCTCTCCTGCTGATGTGCAGGTGTATATCAGTATGTAGTGTCTCTACTGTGACATGTCTCCATGCTTCAATGTTCAAAAAGCTCTTTATTTTTCTCATACTGCCTGTGCTGCAGCACCTCTTTTCACCCTCTGTCTGAAACCAGAGCCCAGTCTGCTCTGTGGAGTGTATGGGAAATACACTTTGGGAATGTAGCCTTTGCAGACCATCAACATGCACAAAAACCTTTATAACACCCTACAGGAAAGGGAAAAGCCCAGAAAGCATAACAGGGCCCTTTTTCAAAGCTAAAGCTATGTAGATAATACTTCTATATTTACAATCTGAAACGCTGCTGCTGTTTGTCTCTGAGCAGATGGGACGACTGCAGTGTCCTCTGCTGCTCGTTGTTAGTGAGGACGATCAGAACTGGCCCGCCCACGAGTGTGCAATGGACGTGAGTTAATCAACATGACATGAAACACTGAAAACATGGATATGATACATGATACATGGACAACCCATTTTTGTATCCTAGTTTTTTGCCATGTACATTTGATTAAATCTCATTCTGTTTTAAAACACAGATATATATATATATATATATATATCAAGGATCAAACTGGTGTAATAGTTTTTATTCTCTTTTTCCAACCAAATTTAAACCCATTTATGTTTTTCTCTTCTCGGACCAAATGTTTTTTGTTTTGTTAATAAGCTGGCATAATATTTCACTAAGATCTCGTTCAAAACAGGGCATTGTGAGCGGACTGAAATATTTGCAGGATAATTTTGTGGACTTGCAGTTTGATCCGTTCTTCTCTCTTGTTTGCTAACGCTAAGCCCTGTCTAATAATTTCCATAACTGGGCGGATAAAGGATTTTTTTACATTTCAGATTTTAACACAAAACCTGGTAGCCTCTATCCTGCTAGCAATCGTTCTCAACTCCAGCCTGCCCCTCTGTCTTTCTGGCTCTGGTTTATTTTCATAAAACACCCTAACAAAGTACTGTGCGCAGTAAAATCACCACACCATTCTATAATTTGCTTGTGTCAATCCACATGCTTAATTTAATATGCGAAAGTTTAATGTATTACAAGGATCATAATGATTGACCTCATCCCATTCTTTACAAATGGTACATTCCCTCCACCTTTGATCGAGTGATGTTTCTGTGGGAGGAGATTAAAGTTCCACAAAATATTAAGCTGAACTTGTTTGCTATAAAAAAAGAACCTGTTCTTGCAAAGTTTGATTAGGTCATTGCTTTGTTTGCAGACGCTTAGACGACTTCAGAACCAAGAGGAGATCAAACCAACTGTCAAGAAGGCACACCTGAACACAAGCTTGAAAGGTCAGTTAGTGTTTATTTAAGTTTTAAGAAAGTGTGAAATGACACTTTTTGTGGACTTTTTAGTTGTGACTGCAGAGCTCTGGAATTTAGATTTTATTTGTAGCCGTTTGCCCCTTCTGAAAGGGGGACAACAATGCCGAACATGGAGTATTTTAAACTTAAGTACTGTGGTAGAGGAAGCATTCGGATACTATACTTAAGTTAAATGATTTCACTGATCCACAGTGTCTTTACACTCATACTGCACAGCATTTCAGAGGTAAATACTGTATTTTATTATAACACTTGTCCGGAAGCTATCGGAATCAGAATTCAGTTTTTGCCAAGTAAGAAGAAAACAGGCTTCTGTATGACATAAATATGTATGGCAAAGCTCTCTCTACCGATATATAAACGATCTCCTGCATAACTATGATCCATCCAGGAGTCTCAGGTCCTCTGGGTCGGGTCTGCTCTCTGTTCAAAGAATAAGAACTAAACATGGAAAAGCAGCGTTTAGCTATTATGCCCGACAATCTGGAACAAACTGCCCGAATCGTGCACGTCCGCTGAAACACTTCCTATTTTCAAAACCAGACTAAAAACATATCTATTTGCCGCTGCTTTAAATTGAGCTGTTCATACTCACACTGCAGTATGGCTTTTATTCATGTATTCTGTACCTGCTGTGTTGATTTATTTATTTCATTATCTTGCATTATCTTGCCTGTTTTTAAATGCCATTTAATAATGTGTTTATGCTGTATTTATTCTTAAATGTCTTTTGTATATTATTTTGTAAAGCACTTTGAATTGTCGCGTACTGAAAGGTGCTATGTAAATAAAATTGCCTTGCCTTGCCTTGCCTTGCCTTGCCTTGCCTTGCCTTGCCTTGCCGGTCTATCCTAATTGATATTCTTACCTCTGGTCATGAAGTGTTAACCATGACTAAAATAACAAGTCCATGGATACTTAGACTTTCTCTGGAGGTTGGCTGGAATCTTCCTTAGGGATAATTTGAGAAGTTCATTCATCCATGAGGGACTTTGAGTAGAGACCGCTGCTGCTTTTTCGAAGAAAGGATCCAATTGAGGTGGTTCGGGACCAGGTGGACACCTTGGAATCCCCGTCAGAGCTGGTTAATGTGGTCAGGGAAAGGGAGGTTTTGGGCCCTGTTCTGGAACTGCTACCTCCTGGGACACGACTCTGGAAATGCTGTTTTCGATAGGGTTAGGGTTTAGATGGATAGTAGTGTTTTTAAGGTGTGTTTACCATTTATTTCCTTCGATTTTAGAGACCCTGGTTGAGGGTTTGCACACAAGTTCCAACTCCAACTAAATAAATACATTAAATAAAATATATTGCACCATCTTTATTTGGAAATAATAGTGGAATCTGTCATTTTTTAATTAATTGTATTGTCTCTTGATTTCTTCTGTCCGCTCAGTTCAGGATGGACATGAAACAGCATTGCGTGAAGCTGTCGGTCCAGCCGTCCAGAGGGCTTGTGGATGAGAAGTTCACCGTCTTGGTCCAGAACCTCCTCCCTGGGTTCCAGCTGACCATCCACGCCCTCCACCAGTGTGAAGACGGACACAGCTGGGAGGCTTTTGCTCACTACACTGCCGATGCCACCAGTATTGTGAACGGTAAGACCATCACAATTCAGGAAGATGAATTTAGAGCGATTACTAAAGTTTGTGAATGGCAGCAAAACATATTTTGTTATTAAATGATGGAGTTATATGTGAAAATAGAAAAAAGTCAATATTTTTTATCCATTTCACTCCCACAGTTTCACAGGATCCCAGTCTGGGCGGGACATATTCTGGGGTTGAACCGATGGGCCTGCTGTGGAGCCTCAGACCAGTTCCTGGCAGCAAAACTGGGCTCAGGTAGGCCAACAACCATGGGGCTGTTCAGATGACAGTACAGGAAAAAATATTATTATTAGGCCCAATTCCAAAACGACCCATACACCACTGCACTCTGTGACCAACTGAAGTCCGCCTGTATTCCGATCTCAGCTGAACGAGCCTCCTTCTGTCTCTCTGGTAGAAAGAGCAGCCGTCATAACATTTCGGAACCATAGTTTTGTGTCAGCATATCTTGGATGAAAAATAATCATTATTTATAGTAAATTAACTTCCATAAAAAGGTGTAGGGGATGGATTTAAATGAAGCCTTATGGTGCGTTCACACCGAATGACGAGATTGACGAGACTTGCGCCTTCGCGAGAGTTACATTTTGTCAACTCGAGCGTCAAATTCACGTGGCACATTCTCGCGTTAGCCAATCAGCGGTGAGGATCTCGGCCTGCCGCCACTGACGTTGAATCAGATAACCAAAACATCAGCCGTTAGCTGTTAGCCCTCAGAGCTCACAGCTCCTCATATTTGTTCAGAAACTGGAGAAAAGTTATACATGTACAAACCACAGACTGTCTGTGTCATGGCGAATACAGTCGCTGCTTTATTTCTGTCTGTATGACATTGTTGTGAGTGTGGACGGAGCAGCTACATGTTAGATTAGTCTTATCGATCGATTTCCGAAACACATATTAGAAAAGTGTTTTCGTCTGCCTACTTGTTTGAATGACGCTAGTAAACACAACTTCAAGCCGATTATATTCGCAACGCTTTAATCCGGTGTGTCCGGTGTGAACGTACCGTTAGAGTTACCTCGTTCCCCTCATTCTTCAAGGTGGAGGAAGATGAACGTCCAGACTCCCATGGGGGTCACAATCTCGGTGTATCAGGGTCACCAGACGGAGGGCTTCTTGGATCAGGTGCTGCTGGCCAGTGTGGTGGTAGAGCGATGGTACATGGCTCCCGGCGTCCGTAGAGTCCCGATAACAGAGGACAGACTCACTGCGACCCTCTTCCTGCCCTCAGGTAGGACCTGGGGAGACTCTGAAGGGAGGTGTCCTCTGGGGGGAGTTTAGGGGTGACATTTGTGTGACATAGAAGAACATTAACAATGAAAATGAACCAAATTCAGCACTAGTTATTTGTGACGTTTTAACCTGTTACGCACGGCCCCCCCGGTACCGGGCGGATAAACGTGTCATTTGCAGGAAACAACGTCTAAGGAATCTTAATATTTAATAAACTATGAATTTTTTATATCCATGTAACGGGAAGAAACTCAGCTAACTGATCTTTTAAAAAAATAAATCCCACGAGCGAAAAAATGTAACCTAAAACGGCACCTAAACTCACAATAACTCCCTTATTACTTATCCTAGATGCACAGCCAACCACTCGTTTTGGGTCCCCTGGAGACACAGAATCGTTTGGTGCCCACCTCAACACTCAGTGATAAACATTTGCGACGCTATAAACGAAAGCGTACATCATAACATGTGGAGCTAGGTAGCTAGAAACGCTAACATGGCTTACCTTGGTCAAAACTGGTCTTCAATGGCATTAAAACGATAAAAAACCGATGCTGCAGTTAATCCATAGGTTAATCCAATGTGTCTGTATTCTCTTTGAAATGATTTCTGATAATCCATAAGCAATAAAACTGCTTTTTCGTTTCCAAATGCCAGAGCTAGAGATCGGTCCACTCTGCTGCAAATTTACATGTGCGCAGACCCCACCTTTTCTCTTCACAACGTGTGTGTGTGGGGGCCTCCCCCTTCGATTCTATTGGCTCTAACGGTCAGAAAGAGGTGTCAACCATCAAAATCGACCAAGGGGGGCCAGAGATATGGGAAAAAAAAACATTTTCACCCAAATCACCTCAGAGGTGGGGTGGTTTTGGCTAAACCTCTCTAAAAAGGTCAAATGTCACTTGTTTTGCATCAATCTTGATACAGGGTACTTATTATATGTTGTACTTTGGATTCCTAAAGCGTTTAGTCTACTAACCCAGTGGTTCTCAAACCTTTTTCAATAATGTACCTAATGTAATAAAAATTCAGCCAAGTACCCCCTGATCAGCGCAAAAACTATTTGTTAGGGAAAAAATGCCTATATAAAGAGGTACAGTACAGCCTTGCACCATCGGTGTCTGATTTATTAAAACAACAATATTGTAACTGAGAAACACTTAAATGCTACAATTCAAATGTTTACAATCCATCACTAAATTCATGGCAAACCAATTTTAACATCATGCAATAACGCTAAGACGACATTAGTTGCATTGAACTGATCTTTTTAATAAGTTGTACTTACAATTTAGTGAGAAACATGGGCTTGTGCTTCACTGAGGCTCTTTGTCATTCTGACAGGGAGGCAAACTGCAGTTATTACACTTTGCGTTTTGAAATATGTGTAACTCTGTTAATATTAAACCCACACTGCTCAAACTTCGTAACTTTTCCTAAAATGTGTATATCTATTTATTTATTTATTTTGGGGCGTGGGGAATGAAGAGAAAAAAAAATATGAGCATTTTATGAGCATGGGATTTTGACCCCTCATATAAACATATGCATAATGCTGCACTATACTTTGCAGCCACAAGCCGTTGCCAAGCAACGCTTATTGTTTAGGTCCTTTGATAGGCAGGCAGTCATATAATTAACTAGAACTAGCTAGATCTGATAGATTTGGACATAAACGCGATTGAAGTATAACTGGACGCGAGAGAGAGATCAGAGATCAGATCAGCTGCTGCTGACGGAGAACATGCAGCTCTTCCGGATCACAGCTCCTCCGCTGTGACGGACCGTTGAGCGGAGCAAAATACACTAAGAGTTAGACCTAACACACTTAGCTAGTTTATCTACTCTGGAACTAGCTAAACCAGTTATAAATATATTTATTCTTTACTGTCGGGTCACTCATTACAGGTTCAGCGAGCTGCACGAGACTGACGGGCTGTCAGGAGAGGGAGAGGAAAAGAGAGCACCCCGTTTATTTTTCCCATTTTATTATCCAGAATTACTGTAAACTTTTGAATAAAGTAGTTAATCTACTATTAGTAGTTTGTTTAAATGCATTTATTATGTTTTTTTTCCCATTAACATAAAATAAATCTCACGTACCCCCTGCAGTACTCCAACGTACCCCTAGGGGTCCGCGTACCCCCATTTGAGAACCACTGTACTAACCCATCATCCAAGGGTAGTTTTCACTATCTGTAAAAAATAATTTTTGGACGGACACTATAATTTACAGTTTTTTACTATGTAAAATCTGAATTTTCTTTAAAATAAAAAACATCTATATTGATTCTGACACTTCTACATCCAACTCACAGATGTAACCTTGCTTTCATAAAATAAATTATTCATATAACCCTTTTAGAAGTTAAGTTGTAGTCATTTGTTTTGGGCATGTCATTTTCAAGCCTGAAACATGAAAAACAGGCTTGGTGCTTAACAGGTTAAATAAGCAAGTGAAAAGTTAAATACTTTTTTGTCAAATTGAATCCCAGAGAAAATAGGGAAAACACAATATTATGGATTGCAGGGCGCTCAATTTAATCAACTCTTGATCTTGAATACTTTATGATATCAGCAAATATGGCATAGTTGTCTAAAGTATCGATATAACATTGTATAATTATGGAGCTATTGTTTTCTTTTTGGTGTCTTGACTCGTCTGAAGGCCCTGGACCTTTCCCCGGACTCTTGGACCTTTGGGGGTGGGGAGGGAAGTTGGTGGAGTACCGGGCAGCGCTGCTGGCCTCCCACGGCATCGCCTCCGGCCTCCCACGGCATCGCCTCCCTGGCCCTCGACTACCTCACACCTCAAATCACTAAGGAAACTGGGAGAATGGTGGACAATGATTACTTTGAGGTAAACCAGATGAGCTTTGTTATGTGGGTTAAAAGTCTTTGATCATCTTAGTCTGTTATCTTTGTGTTTACGAGAACATTCATTAACCTTTACAGAGGACATAGTGTTCTAGTGTCAAAGTATACACGAGATAAACATGCGGATTGATTGGGAATAATGTTCTTTTTCGCCCCGCCGATTTCATGCTTTTTCCACAAAGGAAGAGAGGTCAAAAACACAGAAATTTGAATTTTAAAGGCTTTTCCAGACTCTGTACTTTAGTAAACTAAATAGGTTTTTTATAGACCCACTTTATAATGGGTGGGTATCGGATGGAATGTTAAGAGCTAGAGTGGAGATGAACTTTAATATCTTCAGAAAATAAATATCCGAAACCTTCTGCGAATCCCGTCATTTTGACTCTATACATTTTTGTGGATAAAAGTAGGAACATTTGTGGGTGTTTTATTGATCACATCGACACGTTTCCTGCTGCAGACGGCCTATAGAGTCCTGGAGCAACATCCTCAGATCCTCGGCAGCAGGATCGCCATGTTGGGTCTTTCCTTCGGCGCCGGTGTCACCCTCAGAATGGCTGTTTACTCCGAAGTTCTCAAGGTAAGACCAGCTCGGTTACTTTCATTTTATTGGACGCAGCTTTAAGGGTTTCTATGGTGTTTTTCAAACATAAACTCTATTTTCCCCTATTTTTATATGTAACTTACCAATTGGTACAATACAATTGAATGGTGAGATACCGAAAGGTTTACACCCCCAGTAATTAGTAATGGAAGTACAAAGTAAGTATTTTCAAAGTACTCACAGTGTGTGTGTGTGTGTGTGTGTGTGTGTGTGTGTGTGTGTGTGTGTGTGTGTGTGTGTGTGTGTGTGTGTGTGTGTGTGTGTGTGTGTGTGTGTGTGTGTGTGTGTGTGTGTGTGTGTGTGTGTGTGTGTGTGTGTGTGTGTGTTCTCCCAGCTCAGCTGTGCAGTGTGTATCGATGGGAGTCATGTGCAGCCGATTGACGGACCTGTGGAACAAATAATAACTTACTATAACAAGTACGTTAATCTGCTTTCAGTTATCTCTATGACTTTCTGTACGTTACATTTTCATGACCCTATCCAATCCACTTTATTTCTATAGCACATTTTAAAAACAGAGGGTTTGCCAAAGTGCTTCACAACGAACATAACATTATAACAAAATATAATATTACAAGAATAGATAATAGGCACACATAAGAAATAGGTACAGCTCAGACTAACTCGAAAGCGAGGGAAAAGAGGTGGGTCTTCAAAGTTTGATGGTCTTTCTTTGGAGCCAGCCTCAGACAACGTTTTTTTCTTTTCTTTAAAATCAGAAACGTTGAGAAGACTCGCTACAACGAGGATAACCAAGTGATCTGGAGAGATCTGCTGCTGCCCATCCCCACAGACCCCTCACTCAAAGTGGACGTCAGTACCAGCAGACCCCTTCGACACTTTTTTCTTTTAATTATTTTTTGGTTGTTTTTTGTCTCAAAAGCTCTTTTTAAACCGTTTTTTTTTAAGATAGAACAAAATTAACTATGAAAGTTGTTAGTTTGCTATTCTCTAACACTTTTCTGTCAGTTTCTTGTAGTTAAGAGTTTGCATTATGTATTATCACAGTTGTTTTAAACTTAAAGGTGGGGTAGGTAAGTTTGAGAAACCGGCTCGATATCGCTAGAATTTGAAAATACACAACCGGAGAAAATCTGCCACTTCCTTACAGAGCCCCTCCTCCAACACACATAAACGCGCACATGACCAATGAGGGCACGAGATAAGTTTGTGCACAGATGGAAGTCTGACAGGCAGGTAGGCCATCCAGTTATTTTAGCCGGGCCGGCTAAAATGATTGGTCGTACTTTTTACAGTATTACGGCTTCCACAGATGATATTTTTTTATGCATTTTTTGTCAAAGCACCTAAAGGTAGGGTAGGTAAGTTTGAGAAATCGGCTCGAGATACACTTTTTGTTATATTCCATGGAATGCTCTTAACATCCCGATAGCAATGAATATCTTAAGTGCTTTGACAAAAAATCCATAAAAATCCATAAAAAAGTGCACAAACTTATCTTGTTCCCTCATTGGTCATGTGCACGTTCGTGTGTGTTGGAGGAGGGGCTCTGTAAGGAAGTGGCAGATTTTTTCCGGCTGTGTATTATCAAATTCTAGTGATCTCGAGCCGGTTTCTCCAAAATTACCTACCCCACCTTTAAGATATTCATTGCTATCGGGATGTTAAGAGCATTCCATGGAAGATAACAACAAGTGTATCTCGAGCCGGTTTCTCAAACTTACCTACCCCACCTTTAACAGCTAGGAAATTAATTTATATTATTTTGTTCTCTGATAAATGTGTAGCTCTGAGTCTCAAACATCCAAAGATAAATGATGAGCAGCAGATGATACAATCTGAAACGCTGCTGCTGTTTGTCTCTGAGCAGGTGGGACGACTGCAGTGTCCTCTGCTGCTCATCGTCGGTGAGGACGATCAGAACTGGCCCTCCTACGAGTCTGCTATAGATGTGAGTGTATTTACAAGATTACATTTGGTGTGAATAGAAAGCTTGGCCTGGAGGTCTGGGTTAATGTCGACAGTAAATATAACTTATGTTCTGTGGAGAGAACTGATAGCAAAACGTTCTCCATTTGAGGCTTTCTGTCTGCCCGCTATCCACAACGTAACAGCGCCATCACTTCCTGATTTCACAAACTATGGAGCCGGCCAAGGCTTACAGAACATGGGAGCATTAACGAAGTTGCGTTAATAACATTTATATTCAAATTAAGTAAGGATCAACATTTCGAACATGTTTCCCAGGTTTTAAACAGGTTTGGACTTTAAGGTGTTAGAAACAGTGTTTTTTGCACGTTGTTGGCATATACAGTATGTTTTGTGTTATGCTGTTGTGCCACATGTATTGTTGCCAGGGAGTTACAGTTCAGACAGAAAATAGTATAAGATATACATATTTACAAAACATATCCAAAGAATGAAGATGATCTGAGAAATATAAAACGATGTGTTTAACTTCCTTTTTTGCAGATGAGAGAGATGATGGAGCGAGCGGGGAACAGCCACCTGCTGACTGTCCTGTCCTATAAGAACACCGGTCACCTGATCGAACCTCCGTTCACACCGTTTGTCAGAGCCAGCTCCTTCAGAACAGTCACTAACCCTCCTCTTAAGAGTATGTTCCCCTTCAGACCAGGAAGATGTTTCTCTCAAAGTTAAGCTAACAAGTCCGGACTTTGAGTTTTGACTGCTATAGTTTGGCTTGTTGTCTTTGCAGTGATGGTTCTGTGGGGCGGAGAGCTGGTGGCACATTCTCTCGCTCAGGAAGACGCCTGGAGGAAGACGCTGGTCTTTCTGAGGGAGAATCTGTACGGCGGCATGAAACATGGTGCTTAATTTTCCAACCTGTAACCAAGACAACAATTTAATATTGTAGAGACGTTTGATATAGGACTTCTGGCACCTTTGGTTCAGGAAGTAAAAGTTATCTTTTCCAGGCCAGAAAAGAGACCTTCTATGTTATCATGTTGACTACAGCTTGAAATGTTCCTGATTTACTCGGTACAAACAATACCTGGTATTAATATTACACTTTATATAGCCAGTAGGTGATTTGCGAGTAAGATGATGACCAAAATGCATGATCTATCTCTCCATTATTACGAGAGCAGGGGTAGAAATGTTAGATCGTTGTTCCTCTCTTAAATATTATACATAAAATAAATAATAAATAAAATACACCTAACTTATCTGCAAAGTAAATGTTGCAGGAATGAGTCCTATTGTCTTTTATTCTGATTGTAGTAATGTGTTTTTATTACATACAGCACTTTGGCTCGACCAAAAATCGCTTTTAAATGTGCTATATAAATAAAACTTGATTTGATTTGATTAAACCCCAAATGATTATTATTATTGTTGGATTCTTGTATGTCGTGTATTGGGAAGTTCTGTTCTACTTTGTCTCGTCTGAACTTAGTTTTGAAATGAAATGTCTTCCTTGTTTGTTGTGATGGAAAGTGGAAGAGTATCTTAACCCCAAGCCTGATAGCCTCCACTCTGCCTGCTTGGAGTCTCAACTCCAGCTGATCGATTACTCAATCTGGCTCTGGGTTTTTGAGTCTGCAGCACTTCTGTCCAGAGTCTGCTCCAAGAACAAAAGAGTAACTGCAAGTGAATAAACACATGCATGGAAAAATGTGTGTTTATAGACGCAGCTCATGTTAAGAAGAGACAATACACATTATTAACATAAGATTCAAAGATCGAAAGGCTTTATTGTCATGTGCACCGTAGCTACAGTGTAGTTATGGAAATGAAGAGTCCCAGGCTCCTCCAACAGTGTAAAACAAAAAGATATATAAGACATAAAACAATAGAAATAGTGCAAGACGAATCAGAGTGATGCAGAAAAAATGCAGGAGTCTTTATGTAAATAGAAGAAGATAATGCAAAATGAAATATTGTACAGTGAACTAAAATACTTTTTGTGAGATGCAAACAGATGCATACTATCGGTTATGAAGGCTCTTACAGAGCTCAGGAGTTTCTCATCACTTAAATGTGCCAGGTTTAGACACAAAGGCTAATTATCTTGATTAATTATACTTTACGTCACGTTGATTGGATGTAAAGAAAACGTGTGTGTGTGTGTGTAGTAGCTGTGTTTCTCCGCGAGGGGGCGTCCTTCCTCCATCTCTGCCTCCACCTCTGACAGTCTGTATGATGAAGCTTATTAACTTCATCTGTAACTGCACGATTTGCAAACGCGCGCTTCTTCCTCGGACGCGTTTTCCTCTCCGTCAGGATGAGCATCACTCTGCCCCCCAATACTCAGACCTGTGACCGGGGAACTTGATGAGACCCTCAGACCCCCCCTCAGTTTGGACTCAGCGGGTGTGATGATGAGCCTCCCGTGATTCCTGTGACGCAGGACCACCGCGCCGCACCGCACCGCGCCGCAACGCGCACTTTGGAGAACTGCGAGAAGCGGTAAAAAAAAGAGAGATGCGCCTGCGTTACTTCGCTCTACTGTACGCACTCGTGTAAGGATTCCTTCACGGTGGGGACAGCGCTGATCTGAGAGCGACCAGAGTGAGGAGAGTAACCCGGGCTCCGGAGCGTCATCCCCGGCTGGAATCGAACCGACGCCTGCAGGTGATCCGGAGGAGCGGCAAAAAAAACTGCTGTTTTAAAGGAATGTACCGCCTCTGCCAGGATTAGGATCCGAAAGCAACTGTGATCCACAACTGAGTGAACAGAAAAAAGTGGATTAAATATATACATGTTTTTTTTTTCTTCTGGTTGATGGATGTGGAGGAATTTAGAGGATGTGTGATATGACACACAGCTGGAGACAGAACATATCTTTCTGACCTGTGACACCGAGAAGAAACACCTGCTCCTGGAGAGAAGAGGTACCTGAACACATCACCATTTATGTATTAATGATTAATTAAATAACTGACTGCACGTTATTCAAATAGTATGTATGTGTTTATTATTGGTCTCTTGGGATTGGATCATGTGGGAAATAAGATCTCTCACTTTGGCATCTTTCAGATTATGGTTTTATAAATCCACCAGTGTAATCAATCAATCAATCAATAATATATCCATCAGTCAATACGGAGGCTCTCAGCCTGCTGGGTGTTGGTGTGTCTTTCATCAAGTTTCACATCAGATTCATTATTTCTGATATCAGCTGTTAGTGCGCACTTATGAGGGTGGATCTGTGTCCGTGTGCTCGCAGGTGTGTGTGTGTGTGTGTGTGTGTGTGTGTGTGTGTGTGTGTGTGTGTGTGTGTGTGTGTGTGTGTGTGTGTGTGTGTGTGTGTGTGTTTTCGCGTATGTCTTTCGTGTGTGAAAATGGCTCGAAAATGGGGTGTGTTTGCGAGAGCCACAAATTGCAACTCCTCTGAGGTGTGTGTGTGTGTGTGTGTGCGTGCATGTGCATGTGCGTGCGTGCGTGTGTGTGTGTGTGTGTGTGTGTGTGTGTGTGTGTGTGTGTTTTCGCGTATGTCTTTCGTGTGTGAAAATGGCTCGAAAATGGGGTGTGTTTGCGAGAGCCACAAATTGCAACTCCTCTGAGGTGTGTGTGTGTGTGTGTGTGTGCGTGCGTGTGCGCGTGCGCGTGCGTGTGTGTGTGTGTGTGTGTGTGTGTGTGTGTGTGTGTGTTCCATACTTATAAGTATTAAAATGCATATGTGTTAGTGATAAAAACAGGATAGTGTAATATTCCATTGTATGATCAACTGTAAAAAGAGCCATTCTGCTCAGTGAGTACTTTTACTTTGATACTTTAGGTACATTATTCATATAATAATACTTCGGTGAGTCTAAATTTGAATACAGGAATTTGACTTGAAATTGAATATTTTCGACTATAGTATTTCTACTTTTACTTGAGTAAAGCATCTTAGTACTTCTTCCTCCTGTGTGTGTGTGTGTGTGTGTGTGTGTGTGTGTGTGTGTGTGTGTGTGTGTGTGTGTGTGTGTGTGTGTGTGTGTGTGTGTGTGCGTGTGTGTGTGTGACAACTCACAATGTTACAATCTTTTTAAATTCACTACATGGCCAAAAGTACATGGACACCTTCATCATGTGAAAGTCCAACATGTCGTCCTTCAAACACAGATCTGTTGATGTTTGTTTTGGATCCATTTAGAAGCAGAGGTCAGGGAGACGGAGGACTCAACCAAACATCAGACTTTTAAAACGTTTCCAACTCCAAGGCTGTTTCATAACCTTGTAGCCTGTAACCTATTAGTGATGGGTTGATGATAACATCACTCCAAAGCTGGTTTTACTCTTGGAAAGTACACTATTTCACTTCCAGGTTAAGAATACTACTTGCTGCAAAGTGGTTCCAAATTCAATACTGTGCGTAACTGTCATTTTTTCCAATGAAGGTTAAAACATGTAACAAAAAACATTTTATATATCTTAAAATTATACTCAGCGATTACAAGGTTTTGAGACTCGGTGTTAAGAAAAGTTGACTGTTGTTGTACAAATGGGAAACACACAGCTGTCCAATTAATACAATACAATGCAACAGATGACGTCCAGATGTTCAAATATCACTTCATGTACCTCATTAAGTTTTGCTGCTAAACTAAAATTTGCTCAAGTGATGCCCACGTTGATAGAAATCAAATGAACAACTAAATAACAACCATGTGAGACTGCAGTATTTAGGCAGTGAGGCTTGGAGCTAAAAGCTAATATGCTCATATTGATATTGCTGACGTTTAGCAGCTATGATGTTTACCATGTTCACCATCTTCGTTAAGACTGTTGGCATCCGGCTGTTTAGCAATAAGCCCAAACTACAGGTAAGAGTTGTACAGGTATTTGTTCTTAAACAAATTGAGCAAATCTGACCAGATGGTGGTGCTAAAGGAAAATTCAGACGATCACCGGTGTGAGTAGGAATTATCCTCTGGGAACCATGAACGTCTGAACTAAATGTGGTGACTATCCATGAAGAAAATATTGAAATATTTCACAGGATAAGGGGAGACTTTGACCTGCTGGTGGCGCTAGAGGAAAAGTCAGGGAATCACCAAAGTCAGTAGGACTCATCCTCTGGGAGTCTTGCATGTGTGGTCCAAATATCGTGGTAATTTATTGAAATGTTGTTGAGATATTTTAATCTGGACCCAAGTGTCGGACCAAGCTGGCTATAATCGCTCAAAACATGACGAAGAACACTAAATTACATTATTATAAGCGAGAGAACATCTCCATGTAATATCAATTAATATGTAATAAAATTCATAATTTATTATATTTCAATGTTATCAATTTAACATTGTGGCCCATAGTACCACATTAAGTGAAAACCAATGAGCTGAAATGTACGGAGCCCTGGAGGGTTCATAGAGAGAAAAATTAATAAAACGAGGCCACGTTTTATTAATTTGTGCGCACGAGATGTAATTTGTGGCCTCAATTTAAATAAAACAAGGCCACGTTTTATTAATTTGATATACGTATCTCGTGCAAACGAGATACTTTCTTATGGTTAGACACATCGAACTGCCCGATTATTACGCCATATTATTAGTTTTATGAAGACGTCCGGTCGCCAGGGCGTGTGTGTGTGTGTGTATGTGTGTGTGTGTGTGTGTGTGTGTGTGGTGTGTGTGTGTGTGTGTGTGTGTGTGTGTGTGTGTGTGTGTGTGTGTGTGTGTGTGTGTGTGTGTGTGTGTGTGTGTGTGTGGGCGTGTGGGCGTGGGCGTGATAGTGGCATTTGTTCCGGTGCACTCCGACAGCATTTAGCACTAGCCTACATCGAGATTAAGATTAAAAGAACTTCTCTCACTTGGGAATACACATGTGTGTAAATTACTGTTCATGGTAATTTGAAAACACCGAACACACACACCCACACAGAGCTGAGCTGAGCAGAGCACAAACACACACACATCGGGTGCTTCTCAATGTCGAGTACGCTTGCTTGGTAGCACATGTCTTCCGAGCGTCTTCCTTCAGAAGCGAGTCAAGAATACTTCCTAGCCTCGGAAAATGAAGAATGGAACAGGCGAGCAAGTGTGCAGGTGTGCGTCATATGATAGGCCCCGCCTTACATTTTCCGCCACAGATTTGGGGAAATTGGTCCGTGCGCAAAGCATTGTGGGGATTGTAAGACCGCGGAGTCTACACATGTGCAGCCTCGAACAAAACAAAAACAATGTCATATCCTTTTCAGTTTCACAGAACACAAATTGGGTTATTTACACATCATGCGCCCT
Source organism: Trematomus bernacchii (assembly GCF_902827165.1). NCBI lineage: Eukaryota > Metazoa > Chordata > Actinopteri > Perciformes > Nototheniidae > Trematomus > Trematomus bernacchii. The sequence goes on along the minus strand of NW_022987575.1, from coordinate 828,212 downwards.
GGTGACCGGACATCTCCTTCATAAAACGAGTAATAGGGGGAATAATCGGGCAGTTCGATGTGTGTAGAGGTGTGTGTGTGTGTGTGTGTGTGTGTGTGTGTGTGTGTGTGTGTGTGTGTGTGTGTGTGTGTGTGTGTGTGTGTGTGTGTGTGTGTGTGTGTGTGTGTGTGTGTGTGTGTGTGTGTGTGGCTAAAACGTAGCAGCCTCGATCTCTATTCAGCTGTTCTAATGAAGGTAAACACAGTGAAGGCGCTGCGTAAAAGACACAGCTCTCTAGCAGATACTGTGAGAGTCACGGACATGAATTCATAGATCAAGGCAGACTGGTTTACAGACTCTCCTGTTTTGCCAATCCGGTGCTTAAACAAATAGCTCTACACCTCTGGCCGAAATGTCCCTAAAATGAAGTCAGAGTTTGAAATATATCTCAAATAATGTATGCACTGCCATTTCCCCATTTAACATAACAGTCTGCAATGAAACGGTTGTCTCCTGTGCGCTCCACTTCCTACTTGGCGCACCGGTAACTTTCGTGCGAACGATAAAGTATATCGTGCGCACAAATTAATAAAGTGTGGCCTCTTTTTATTTAAATTGAGGCCACGAATTACATCTCGTGCGCACAAATTAATAAAACGTGGCCTCGTTTTATTTATTTTTTCTCTCTATGAACCCTCCAGGGCTCTGTAGAAATGGGCCCTTAACTACAATTTACATGTAATACTTTATAATATTCTATGTTGAAAATGTCTTGTTATTTTATGGCAGAACGTTTAAACATGGTTATGGGTCAAAATAAAAAAACACATTTATAACAAAACTAACAAACTAACATTAAAACACCAAAATCATTTACACCTATCAACATTTGGGATGCAAAACAATCAGATTAATTCCAGGAGGTGGACCCCCCTCCTCATCGCAGACAGTTGGTTTGTTCCACTTCCTGTTCGTAGAGTATAAGAAGCCATTTTAATCACCACGTGTGTGGAGGACTTAAACATGGAGCTCGTAAATGCAGACAGGTAAACCAAACTTTGGCCGAACATGTGTTTGGGGGCAGCTGAAACACACAATGTACAACATGTGATTTAGTAAGAATACCTCCCAAAACAGTAGTCAAAGTTTGGTAGAAAAAACGAATATCTTAAAGAGGACGCATCATGTTTATTGTCAAATCAATCTTGGGTGATTTAGAAGGTATTTATATGCTTTAATGTTAAAAAACACATTGTTTTTTTCATTTTGTTAGTCTGAAATGCTCTGTATTAGCAATGTATCCATCATCCTGAAAAAGCTCAGTCTGCTATGACTGTCTTGCAAGATACATTTCAAAGCTACATCTCAAGCTGTGGGTGGAGAAAACTCAGCTTTGGGATGGGAATCTTGTAATGAGCCTGCATTTACCATGGGAAGGGGAGCCAAATCTGAATGGCTTGTTAAATCCCAAGGCAGAACACAAAAACTGGGTTTGTTTCAAAGTCTGTGGTTTGCAGTTAGTTAAAGTGCACAATCATTGACAAAGTGAGTCTTTTGCAAGAGGAAATGTGATACATTACATGCCTTCAATGATTGTTGTACTATATCTGGGAGAGTAAGGTGTCTTTTTAGCTCATAAATGTTTCTGTGTAGTACATGAACTCTCTCCAAATCTAGACGTGTTAGTAAGATATATGTTAATTACTTTTTGTGTAGTGTCTGGTCATATGTTCTCAAGGTTTGAAAAGCTAATCGGATGTCCCATTTTACAAATCTCCTTTATGATTGTACTTGTATTTTTAAACAGTATATGTGTAAAACGAATCGACTTAATCATGAATATAGGCATTTGAAACCTAAAACTGAGACTGTGACCCTGCTGGCCACCTGAGCTCAGATCTATCTGGTTTATTGATCTCTAATTGATTGTTTCCTTCTCTGTCTGAACCTCCAACAGCTTTCAGGAAGAATGTGAAACTGGAGCTGCTGCGACCTCGATCCTCCGCCTCCTCCTATGCAGACAGCTATGTCAAACTCAGGAACCGTTACCGCAGGAAACCCCTGGGGCCAGTGTTCTTAGGAGGGACCGCCCGCCGTGGTTGACCCTGCCCTGGGTGACGGGGGACTCCATGGTCAGGCTCGCCCTTGCAACACTGCCTGCACCACAACCTTCCTGTTGATTCGGCGATCATACCACGACTACTTCCTCTTCCTGTAGCTTGAATCACTGGAAAATGGCGAGGGGTTTGAAGCCCCCGAGTGTCCCGAGCGTCTTCTCTCTGGTGATACTTAAAAGCTGCTGGTTGCTTTGCTCCACCACCTCCCAGAAGCCCGGCGTGTTGGTGGACTCCCAGCTTCCCCAGCAAGAGTTTGCCCACTCCATCCGGCTGGACGGGGACATCATCCTGGGCGGATTGTTCCCTGTTCACTCCCGTGGCGATAGGGGCGTCCCCTGTGGTGAACTAAAGAAGGAGAAGGGTATCCACCGTCTGGAGGCCATGCTTTTCGCCATCGACCTCATCAACAAGGATCCGGACATACTGCCCAACGTGACTCTCGGGGCGCGCATCCTGGACACCTGTTCGCGGGACACTTACGCCCTGGAGCAGTCGCTCACCTTCGTCCAGGCGCTCATCGAGAGGGATGGTTCTGACGTCCGATGTGCAAACGGAGAACCGCCCATCTTCGCCAAGCCGGATAAAGTGGTGGGCGTCATCGGGGCGTCGGCCAGCTCGGTGTCCATCATGGTGGCCAACATCCTGCGGCTGTTCAAGGTAAGGGAACGCTTCCTTGGGATGTTTGAATTGGTGTCCCTGGTGATGTTCTGAGGCTTATTGAGTGGGAACTTTGGTCAACACCTGAACAGAGAGAAAGAGATTCAAAAATACTTTGTGGTACTGTCTATATTTCATTGATTTATCTACTGTTGGTGAGCCAGATGAGACAGAAAAGTCTGCTTTACGGCTGTGATTCAGCTGACTAGATTTTGGCATCTGCCTTTGTCGTGGGCGTGAGGTTTATTGGAAAATACCATATTTTGACATGATTTTGTTTGTAATTCAACTCTTCCTGCTCCTTCTACAAAATAAAAGTTATTTGGCATTTATCTGGCGACACAATCCCTTCATTTGTTAAGGCACGGACTTTTATTCTGAAATATTTGCAGAACATTGTTGTGGAAAATGCAGTGACTTGCACAGCTCCATTACATAATATCACCGGCCTTGAAAGTTGATTATAATTGTTATTTACAAATTGGCACGCACCTTTAAACCTGGGCACCAAGACACACAGTCAGTGTAGCCCAGTGTAAAGGTTTTACAAATCTGCTGCTAACTGACCAGTTGTTAAGGAAAGTTGAGCCTGTGTGAAGTTAAAGGACACAATTATTGTAGAAATGGTCACAAAGAAGGTTTGGTTTTTAAGTTCTTCAGGTAGAGAGACTCTGGGTGAGGTGAGGCTTCAGTGTTAACACCCCTCACTCTGGGATTGTAATTAATGTACCTCCAAAACTATTGCAACACTTGCGCACCTCACAACGTCTTCGAGTTCATGACAGCTCCTTCATTTCACTTGCATGAGATGTGTTGAGATCAATCAGCAGCTTTAACCCTGAAAAGACAAACGGGTGTTTTATCGGTGTGAGCGAACCAATGCTTGTTTCAACAGTCTGAAAAAATCTTGTGTTGAGTAGATTCAAACGTCCTCTGATCAAACAGAAGTGAGGTTCACAGGTTTCTTTTGAAGGAGCCGCTCTGACAACATAAGTGGATACAACCTGCTATCTGCGGTCAATCGTAAAAAAGCGGTGTGACCTTTTTCCCGGTCGCTAGTGCCTCAGGAAAGAGTGTTTGAATTACAGAGTGTTCATTTATGTGTCAGGTAAAGATTGGTGCAGTTTCTCTTCAGTATCATGGTCACAATGATATCTGAGTCCCGGTACTTAAAATGAAATCCTATATTGTGTTGAGTTTGAAGTACCCTCCGGACAAAAGTATACTTTTTCTTACTGTGACTTTACTTGGTTGTTTGAGCTTCACTTTACAGAGTTTGTTTTCACACTCAACTTCAGTTTTGTGTATGAAAGTTATGGCCCCTACACACCAATCTGACACCAAAGAACACGTCCCGACGGACCCGACTGTTGCGTCGCCTCAATTCTCCTGCGTCTTGGCCAACAGTCTCACTGGAACACACCGCAAAGACTTCAGCTGGCGGCCTAGTAGCACGTACGAACTGCGCATGCGTGAGTGGCAATAACTCTCCTTACCAGCAGGCGGCGGTAGTGTGTTTTCGTCATTCAAAAGAGGCAACAACCGGAAGACAGACTGCGTGATAACCGAGAGAAGAAGAACAGACTGCGTGATACAAACAAACAACAAATAGCGTGTGCGTTCCATTTTCACTCATGGGGCTTTCCCGAACCTGTGTCGAGAGCTGGAGTTAAATTAAATCTCAGATTTGCCTTCTTAATCGTTTGTTTGGGTCCCTCACTTCCGTTTCACTTCTCATGCACTGATTCGCTAAGCTGAACAGCCAATCAGAGTGATTTCTTTAGCCGACGGCCTTTTACCGACAGAATCGGCGGCGGAAGGTGTCGGCACGGCCGAAAAGACACGACGGGGCAGGACACACCAATCTGAGTAGGGCGACAGGACGCTCATCGACGGCCAGACATCTATCGATGGCCGAAATCGGCTTGGTGTGTAAGGACCTTAAGATAAGTGTGATGGGGAAAGTACGGAAGTGGTTTGGGGCCAAAAGCCCACATTTATTTTTTGAGTTATACTGTATGAAACAATTCTGAATTCTGCAATTATTCAGAAAAAAATTGTTGTAGATAGTTATTTTGTTCTCTGTATTCTGAAAAATTCAATTCTTGATGGATAAAAAAAAAAAAAAATCACATGTGGCCCTAATCCTCTAAGCTTTTAGGACACTTGAAAACTGATCATAATTCAGATTTTGTGGTTTGGATTTAATCATATTTTCTTAAGGATCTTCCCTGTTTTCTGATCAGTTTCTTTTCTTTTTCACTTTGATGCAAACTCAAACATTTCCTCTATCGTCTTGAGGAATTCAGTATAATGACACAATCCCATCGCTTTCAATCGGTACTAAAAGAGTCATCAATCTACTGATCTGTTTTTTTTTCAAACCGCATACAATGATAAAGTAGAGGAAAATATAACATTCCAGAAACATTGCACCGTCATTTTCTACATCCTTGAATTTTCCTTATTTTGTTTTATGGTTTTAGTCAAGAGTCCTTTGTGGGTTGAAAGAGAGACCTGACTGGAAGCCTTTAAATAAAAAAGATATTGCTCAATGTTGGAGTGAAAACGTGTTCAGTCTCCAGCTCTTCATCAGCACCGAGAACGTTTTTCAGATAGTTGTTTATCGTTGACATAAAAGAAGTCGATCCCAGCTGTTGCCGCCTCTTTTTTCTGGCACTTGCAGACTCACAAACTACGTATGGAGGCGGCGTGTTGCTGTGCGCGGCAGAAAACAAACTCCACGGCGTTAAATTAGTGATGAGCGCTGTGATTCCTGTGTATGTGTTGGAGCCTGGCCCGCGTAATGAGGACAGAAAAGGCCCAACAACATCGCTTAGCTAAAATTAGCTGGAGATGCCTCTGGGAGGGGGGGGGAGGAGGAGGAAGAAAAGGGGGTTAGCCAGATTTTGCTGATGCAGATTTTTCCTCCCAGAGCTGTCACAACCTCCAGCTGCAGCCACGACTCTGACGGATATCAGGCACTAACAGCAGGAGGTGGGTTATGGTCCGTTGCAAAATCTCGGTTAAGGGAACATATTACAAAGGTTACTAAGTGAAACTCTTTACATAAGAGCATTCTAATGAAATTAAATCCTTCTAGATGCAACATTTGCAAACACAAGTGGGACGAATACAGAGATAACGGGAACATTTAGATTGGCAGGTGACGCAGCAAAACTTATATTATAGCCGTGCAAACAAGGCCTAAAAAACCCGATATCAGCTTAAGTGTATACGCTGTTTTTAGACTGGACTTCACTTTGCAATGACACTGCTCTGTTTAAAGAGTCCTCTCCTGCTGATGTTCAGGTGTATATCAGTATGTAGTGTCTCTACTTTAAAGAGTCCTCTCCTGCTGATGTTCAGGTGTATATCAGTATGTAGTGTCTCTACTTTAAAGAGTCCTCTCCTGCTGATGTTCAGGTGTATATCAGTATGTAGTGTCTCGACTTTAAAGAGTCCTCTCCTGCTGATGTTCAGGTGTATATCAGTATGTAGTGTCTCTACTTTAAAGAGTCCTCTCCTGTTGATGTTCAGGTGTATATCAGTATGTAGTGTCTCTACTTTAAAGAGTCCTCTCCTGCTGATGTTCAGGTGTATATCAGTATGTAGTGTCTCTACTGGGACATGTCTCCATGCTTTAATGTTCAAAAAGCTCTTTATTTTTCTCGTACAACCTGTGCTGCAGCACCACTTTTCACCCTCTGTCTGAAACCAGCGCACAGTCCAAACAAATCCAAAGTATCAAAAGTGAAAGTATTTCTTAAAGTCAGTTTTAAATCATGTTAAACAACCAGTATAATGAATGTATTTGTTTGTAAACTGTACTTCCTGGTTGAGGTGGAACTCGTTTCAAATGCTTAATATACTTTTGGGTAATAAAATATAACTGAATTATATTAATCTTTACATAACATACATTTCTCAACACTTCGGAGGGAAAACAACACAACATCTTGAGTAAAGTGTAATCTGAACTAACTAATGCCAATGTAGTGGAGTGAAAAGTAGCTTGTTCCAAAGTAAAGAGCTATAGAAAATGCAGTCATGATAAATATTGTACTTTGTAATCCACTACTTATGCCTGCGATGTAGCGGAGTATAAAGTCAAATGAAAATGCTCAAGCAAAGTACAAATAACTCAAAATTGCTCTTAAGTAAATGTACTTTTCAATGTTGTGTTTTGTGCAAAAATGATCAAATGAAATTCTGCAGTTTGATTTTCCACAGGCTCTTTTTAGTGAGATGTGACATTACTAGTAGGTAGTTGAATAATCTATATTCAAAATCATCTATAAATGTTCCAATATCCCTTTGTGCTAGGAAGAGATAAATCACAGCTTTCTGTTTTTGATAAAGCTCTCTTTCTCGCTCGGAGGGTGTCAGAGGTGAGATCCTCCATCTGAAACTGTGTGATATGCTCCCGGTGCATTTGCATAATATTTGCACATCCATTTCACACAGTATCACACAGTGAGAGCCTGGACTCGCGCTTCAGGAGGACGCGTCGCTGCGACACGGCTGCGTTATATATTTCCATCTCTGCGTGGGAGAGCCAGCGTCTCTGTTTATGAGCTCCAGCAGCCGCAGCCAAAAACACCAGAATAAGAAGAGGTGAGAAAATAACAGAGGGAGGAATGAAAACAGAGGGAGCCTTTTTCCTATATCGTCCTGTATAAAGTGTCAGAAGGACAAGAAGTGCCTCAAACCATAGAAGAAGAAAAGTTCATCCGTGTTAATGCGAGTGGTGTTTCCATTGTTGGAGGAAGTAACAAAAAAACAAGAACTTCAAAATCCTCAAGTTGAAATGTATTTCAATCAAAATAGGAAAACATTGGTGTATATATTAATATCTAAATGCTTTGGTGGAAGAATAATGTCAGATACTTTATAGAACTAAAAGTCTTCCGGAACATAGTGACATCACTTTGTAACACTTGCACTTCTATTGGCTAGCGCTCCAACACATTGTACGTGATAGGCTAAGGGGCGGGACATCTATAAGCGTGTTGACCAATCACAGCAGAGCCGGCCAGCTAACCAATCAGAGCAGACTGGGCTCTGGTTTCAGACGGAGGGTGAAAAAAGGTGCTGCAGCACAGGCAGTATGAGAACAATAAAGAGCTGTTTGAACATTAAAGCATGGAGACATGTCACAGTAGAGACACTACATACTGATATACACCTGAACATCAGCAGGAGAGGACTCTTTAAAGTAGAGACACTACATACTGATATACACCTGAACATCAGCAGGAGAGGACTCTTTAAAGTAGAGACACTACATACTGATATACACCTGAACATCAGCAGGAGAGGACTCTTTAAAGTAGAGACACTACATACTGATATACACCTGAACATCAGCAGGAGAGGACTCTTTAAAGTAGAGACACTACATACTGATATACACCTGAACATCAGCAGGAGAGGACTCTTTAAAGTAGAGACACTACATACTGATATACACCTGAACATCAGCAGGAGAGAACTCTTTAAAAGAAGAGACACTACATACTGATATACACCTGAACATCAGCAGGAGAGGACTCTTTAAAGTAGAGACACTACATACTGATATACACCTGAACATCAGCAGGAGAGGACTCTTTAAAGTAGAGACACTACATACTGATATACACCTGAACATCAGCAGGATAGGACTCTTTAAAGTAGAGACACTACATACTGATATACACCTGAACATCAGCAGGAGAGGACTCTTTAAAGAAGAGACACTACATACTGATATACACCCTGAACATCAGCAGGAGAGGACTCTTTAAAGTAGAGACACTACATACTGATATACACCTGAACATCAGCAGGAGAGGACTCTTTAAAGTAGAGACACTACATACTGATATACACCTGAACATCAGCAGGAGAGGACTCTTTAAAATAGAGACACTACATACTGATATACACCTGAACATCAGCAGGAGAGGACTCTTTAAAGTAGAGACACTACATACTGATACACACCTGAACATCAGCAGGAGAGGACTCTTTAAAGTAGAGACACTACATACTGATATACACCTGAACATCAGCAGGAGAGGACTCTTTAAAGTAGAGACACTACATACTGATATACACCTGAACATCAGCAGGAGAGGACTCTTTAAAGTAGAGTCCCTTTGAGTCACATTGAATTTGTATATTTTTATTTGATTCTTTTAAACTCATTTATTTCGTTTCATAATCGTAATATTGCTTTGATAACGTGTGTCGAATGTGAAGGTTATAAAGCCTTTTGAAAAAGTTATTTCATGTTAGATAGACTTTCTAGAAAAAGGACTCGTTTTGAAGTCAAACTTTGATGTGAAGCATTTTTTGATTCCTGCAGCTCTTCATCGTCTCAATCTCTGATTCTCTTAGCTCCCGGTTTTCTTTCTCTGATTCCCTCTGATTTACTTCTTTGTGTTTGTGACAGAATGAGGTGATGAAGATCAGCAGAAAACATTATAATCCTGCTTGATGATTCAAAACGTTCATTGGTTGAGAAAGAGAGAATCTTCCCACGTCTGTTCCTGCAGTGTGAGTTTCAGAGAAAGCTCTCCAGAAATGTTTCAGCTAGCTTTGAGGCGTCTGATCTTTGCACAGTCTGAAGACGTGTGAAAGGCAGGTTTTCTCTCTCTGAAGTGTTGCCTCCTAACGTCACACCACTCGGTGCTAACAGATGGTTCATATCGGGGAGTAAACACTTAATCTGTGGGACAAAAGGAAAGAGCAGGTGAAGAACATGAGACGAGCATGAAAATATACTCTCTAATGTAAATGACAGGAAATATTGACGTTAGTGTTCAGTCCGATGCTGTTCAGGAGCTCCGTCTATCTTTCTGAATCCTTTCCAAGCTTCAAGTAAAAGCATCCTAAAGTGCTTTTTTACAGAAGGAAGAAGTCAAGGTTCAGTAGCTCCAATCTGTGGAGTTAATTTGGTAACTTGTCGGCTATTCTTGGACTTTTTTCTTTGAGAGTTGATGCAGAAACGTTGGGAGGACATGTGTTGCACTTGAAGGGTTTTTATTCCGAAAGGATTGTTACTTAAAAAGCTGACCTTTAATGCGTTGTGACTCAAATGAACCAAGACTCAATTTAGACCCGTCTCCGATGACTTCAGTGGTCTCATTATTTTGGAAGAATTGACCTGGACTTGTCTCAAAAGACTTGAATGTTAATTTAAACGTATCTCTAGTGACCTGAGACAACACTCACAGACAACACTATACTCATACAACTAGTCTAAAAGCACCAGAGACTTGACTTTTATTTTAATTACATACAACTTTGGATCGGGTAACCTGAGACTTTAATCAAATGACTTGAATATCATTGGTGGTGACCTGAGTAAACACACATATGTACTCATGGAGTCTAAAATGACCAGAGACTTGACTTGGTCTTGATTCAAATTGCTCAAAACTTGTCAGACAACTTTAATCTTAACTTGGCATGACTTTGGACTTGTTAAATAACCTAAGACACGTCTCAAATTACTTGACATTTCCTTCTAGTTCCTTGACGTATAAAACGAGTCTTAAATGACCAGATACTTGACTTGGACTTGTTTTATATTTCTTGAGTATTGTCCCAAAATACTTTAATCTAACTTGTCTTTAAGTACTTGAGACTTGATTTGCTCTTAAGAAATGTCTTTGTCAAGTGGACCTGTCTGAAATTATTTGAAACTTGACTTCTCTGAAGTTGAAGTTGCTGAAGTATGACTGCCTTCTAGTGACTCGAGACTTGATTCGTGTTATCTTAAACCCGCTTTAAATAAACATTGACTTGACTCACATTTGTTAATTACATTTTTTTTTTATTCCCTGACTTCTCAGACTTCGAATTTGACATCAGAAAGTTACTGGAGATTTATTTTGTGACCTGATAAAAGACTTTGGTGTATTGTTGGAAGAGCCGGACGCCAACAACTAACCAGTAGCTATTGTTGATTCGACCAATGAAGACTTTATCGTTAGAATCTGGATTAATTTTTGTTCCATGACTTGAATCAAATGAGATAAATATAGTCTCTAATGACCTGAGAATGGACTCATGCCTCTAAAATGTACAACGTTTTTTTCCAGTCTTGGGACTTGTCTTCAATCTGACCAGAAACATCTTTCTTGACCTTAACCTAATCTTACCTGTCCATTAATTGCAGGTGATTTCCCTGCATGTCTCCCGTCCAATCCCAGCCAATCACAATCAGTCCTGTATGTCTCATTAAGCATCCAATCGCCAGCCTCGTATCATCTCTACGTCCTGAATGAATGTGAGGTTGAGACCGCTTTATTTAATGAATGTAATCCGGAGGCTTCCAACGCTGATTACCTGATGGCTCTGTTGTTGGCCAACACATTTGATTTCTCTCCGAGAGAAAGGACAGATGGGGGAGAGGGCGGGTAATGGAATTCAATGGTGGGGAATTTGCTGATTGCAGCTGCGATTCATTAGTGTGTGTCTGATAATAACGAGCTCGTTAAGCCGTCTGAAGCCATCGTCCCCAGTGTTTCTTTGTCAGGGTCAATAAAGCTTTTTGTGAGTTATGCTCATTTTGATGGGCTCAATTTGTACTGCATTCATTTATTGATAATCTGCGCTCTTATTGAAACCTGTCGCACTATAAACAGACAGGTGTGTGTGTATGATATACCTACTGACTCATTAGTGTTTCTGTCTGGATTTTACATAGTAATATTTGAAATGTAATCTCTCTGTTATGCAATTTAATAAAGATATGAGAACATCATGTGAGAAGCGAGTCTACAAACTCTAAATAAATTGCTAAAATAGACAAAATGGAATACAACAATGTAATAAATGCCCAAAATAAATCTGGGTGACGCAGTGGAATATATTCCTTGTTGCAGAGTTTTGGAAAATGTTTTTTCTTACAGAGATTCAGATCAGACTTGTCTTCATTGACTTGAGACTAAACTTAGAGCTCGTCTTAGACTCAATGATCTATTGTCGTGTTCAGACTACACTATGTTTTTGTCTGTAAAGATGTTCACCGAGTGAGATAAGGCTGCTTTACTCGTAAAATATTGCCGCAACGGACTAACTTTCCAGAATTAAAGCTTGATTGTTGTGCCCAACGACTGTTGAAGATTTATTTTATTTTATTTATTTATTTGACAGGGACAGTGCACATTGATTGACATTTCTGTAAATGCGCCAGAGTTAGCCAACAGGCTTCATCTGCAGTCCCTGGACAGAAGATCCCATTCGAGCTGATTGGGTTTTTGAAGTAAGACGTTAAAACTGTCCCTAAATACTTGAAACCTCTCTCCAGTGATTAGAGACAAACATTATATATTTTGTAAATGACTGGGGACGTGACTTTGATTCCTCTCATAACTCGGTTTAGCTCTGTTGTAAATATCTAGTGTCCAGTGACTTTTACTAAGACTTGCCTCTTAGTAAAAGCATGACTTGGACTTTTACTCAAGTGTCTTTAGATCTGACTTTGAAAAACCTCTATTTGGGAGACTTGACTCAGACCTGTCTTCAGTGACTTGGGACAGAAATCTAACTTTTCCCAAAAGACTTGAGAATTCACTCAGACCTGTTTTTTAGATTTAAAACATGTGTCACCACTGAGTCAATGTTTGACGTGAACTTGGCCTGGTGGACTTAATTAGAACAGCTTTGGTTACATCTGAAATCGAAGTTATCTAACTAATGAGTTTATCAACACGAAAGTCATTGATTCATATCTTGTAAACTTCTATTAACCTCTGTATGTTTGCGTTATTAACTTTTGGTAAAACGTCTCTTTTGTCTTCAATATCTCCTGACCTTTACAGTCCCACAGTGAGAGCTTTCTGCTCCAGTCCGTTTGGTTTATTTCTGTCTTGCGAGAAAAAGGTTGTAGTTCTGCCCCGATGTGAATAAACCTGACCCATGTGGGAATAAAACGCTCAGAGTGGAGATCAGATAATAATCTGAAATTTCAGACTGCTGTGGAGTCAGCGGCGGCTCATCATCAGCTGAGCAGAGGTGAAGCTTAAAGGTCAGCTTGTTTCATCTCCAACGGAGGACAAGCGGAGTCATGCTGAAAAACATTTGATATCATTTTGCTTCACATGCAAACATTAAGGTTTATTTTGTTTCAGGCGCACAAGCTTAAAGAGGTTCTATTCTGCTTTTTGAGGCTTCCCTGTCCTGTAGTGTGTTCTATAAGTTTTAGTGCATGTAAATGGTCTGCAAAGGCTACAATCACCCCCTGCCCCCCCTGCCTGAAACACCTCCATTGGACTCTTTTGTTTACTTCTAGCGACATCACTCTGTAACACACGCTTCTATTGGCTAGCGCTCCAACACATTGTACGTGATAGGTTAAGGGGCGGGACATCTCTAAGCTGTTGACCAATCACAACAGAGCCGGCCAGCTAACCAATCAGAGCAGACTGGGCTCTGGTTTCAGACAGAGGGTGAAAAGAGGTGCTGCAGCACAGGCAGTATGAGAGAAATAAAGAGCTTTTGAACATTAAAGCACGGAGACATGTCACAGTAGAGACACTACATACTGATATACACCTGAACATCAGCAGGAGAGGACTCTTTAAAGTAGAGACACTACGTACTGATATACACCTGAACATCAGCAGGAGAGGACTCTTTAAAGTAGAGACACTACATACTGATATACACCTGAACATCAGCAGGAGAGGACTCTTTAAAGTAGAGACACTACATACTGATATACACCTGAACATCAGCAGGAGAGGACTCTTTAAAGTAGAGACACTACATACTGATATACACCTGAACATCAGCAGGAGAGGACTCTTTAAAGTAGAGACACTACATACTGATATACACCTGAACATCAGCAGGAGAGGACTCTTTAAAGTAGAGACACTACATACTGATATACACCTGAACATCAGCAGGAGAGGACTCTTTAAAGTAGAGACACTACATACTGATATACACCTGAACATCAGCAGGAGAGGACTCTTTAAAGTAGAGACACTTAATACTGATATACACCTGAGAATTAACATATTATTAACAACGTATAAGTAAATTGAGCATTTTATACTTTTTTATGACACTTTAAGGACCTGGGGTATTTCAGCCTTAGTGGTCCGGGTTTAAAGAAGCATGTGTTTTCTGTTGGTGTGATTATGGTGTGTTTCTCGTGTCATCGTCAGACTGGGTGCTCTCCTTTCTGTTAACTATGCTCACTCACGTCTTCCTCCAGCTGTGACCCGAAAATCAATCGAGGTCCACCATCATTAGGATGTATTCAATCGCCTCAAAGTCTCCTGCGAATGAAGCCGTTCAATCACAATCTGTCCATTGATTTGGTCCGCTGTTTTGATGCAACAGTAAAGGTACATGCTGGCTTCTGTGTAACAGCTTTACTTTAATATGAATGTATATTGTTTTAGGGCTGTACAATTATTTACATTTTTATAAACACACATTATGGCCCACTGCACTTTCCCTGAAACGGGTGGCGCAATATTTGGTAAATGTCAAAATTAAAATTACATTTAAGAGTTGTGCATGTGCATCTTCTTTTCAATTTTTATCAGCCCTCACTGTATCTTAAAATATTAATAATAATAATAATAATAAAAAATAAATAAATGTATTACATTTTATAGGTACTCTACGACATATTACAGATACAGGTTTAAATTAATAAATAAATAAATCCTAAAAACAACACAAATCTAGTTTATTGGCCTGGTGGTCTGTTGATATTCATACATTACATTACATTACATGTCACTTGTTAGACGCTTTTATCCAAAGCGACTTACATACTCAATACTGTGGGCAATCCCCACATTGCTAATATATGCCTATTACTACCACATGCCCCCCCCCCCCCCCCCCCCCTCTCTCTCCATCATAGAAATGGTCCATTAAGACGCAGATATATTATCTCTCATTAAATGTCAGGTCTCTATTGGTAGGGTTAATGAATTATTCATTTTTTAACCATAATGATGGAGATTGATTAAATTAGCCATCATTATGTGTTATTCGGTTGATATAAATGTACTTGCAGGTAATTGAATGGGAAAAAAAACCTTTACCTTTTTTTGCATGGCCCAGACGTTTTATTTTTAGCCACTCTAGCAGGCTGTAGGGTTGTTGATGTTGGTTGGCCCAGAGGGAAATTTGGGGATTTAAAAAAAAACAACAACAGGAACATTTGACTCACCATAAGTATGTGAAGATGACTCGGTGTTTAACCTGCTTTGGAGATGTTTCTGAAAACTTGGAGGAGAAATAAAGAAATGTTAAGGAATTAGGCCGTGTGCCCGCAAAGCATCAAAAGGCGCTTTCACACCGCAGTACTTTTCCCACAAAGGTTCATCAGAACTTAGTTCATGAGAACTCTTTAGTTCTCATGAACTAAGTACAGATCGCGTTCACACCGGAATAAGTCCCTGGGGGAGGATTAGGCAAATGAAGCCGCTGACGTTACTTCTTCTTCTGCTTTGGGTTTACTGGCAGGCCGCAAACAACTTCACGGCGTATACTGCCGCCCGAAGTCCCCGGCCGGAAGTCCCCGGAGTTGGGGACGGGCTTCAGTAGAAGCTGCTGGGACTCCCAGCAGCGTCTACTGAAGCCTTCAGAGTAAATCGCCAGAACGCCGACACCTCCTCATCTCCACCGCTCCCATGTTTTCTTTTGTGTTGCCATAAGTTAGTCTCTCTGCGTTTGTAAGCTGGGCTAATGCTAATGCTAATAATGCTGATGCGAGGATAATAAAATGGCGGCTTCACAAAACTTTGAAGGAGTTTTACTGGGCGT
Source organism: Trematomus bernacchii (assembly GCF_902827165.1). NCBI lineage: Eukaryota > Metazoa > Chordata > Actinopteri > Perciformes > Nototheniidae > Trematomus > Trematomus bernacchii. The sequence continues at coordinate 812,667 of NW_022987575.1, read as the reverse complement.
GGTTTGCAATCCGTCCAGCCAATCAGAAATAGGAACCTTTTTCTCCCACGAAAGTACCTGCTCTCTAGCAGGGACGGAAAAGGGGGTAAAAAAGGTTCTCATGAACTCAATTTAGTTCCGGATTTTTTTGGTGTGAACGCGACATTTCGGAACTATATCGGAACTAAAGTGGGAAAAGTACTGCGGTGTGAACGCGCCTAAAGACAACTACTCTTGAAAAATGTCACTGTTTGTAAGATGCATTAACTTTAACCCCTTGCCTTTAATCTTTTTATTTGAGCTATTTTCTATTAGTTTGACGTTATATTTTCACCATAAACACCATCAATGTTGTGCTTTCCACACATATACAAATAAATATTGAACAATTATTCCACTGTTTTCTTTCTCTGGATTAATATGACTCCTCATAGACCCTTCATCCTCCTCAGCAACAGTCTGTTGTCCTTAGCAACGGTCTGTTAGCGAGTATTAACAATCCCTGGAATGTCCAAATTGACCATCAGATTTGAGTATTCGACTAAGCCGAGTAATAACACGCTGTGGTCACTTCTCACAGCAGGTGTAAGTGTAGCTGTCTGTTCCTCCTGCAGCAGTGTGCAGGTGGACTGCCTTGCTCAGAGGCTCCCGGCAGCAGTTTCACATGTTGTTGTTTGTGTGTTGTTCTCCCTGCTCCCTGATGCTCAGGTCAGCCCGAGGCCTCACGCTCATCCTCTCACATGTTGTGTTCGCGGCGTGATGAGTCACCGAGCGAGGCAACGAGCGTTCCCTGACATTTGTGGCGCTGCAGAGGGAAATCGTTTTTTGCCTGAATGCGTCGTTCGTTCTGTCGTCTCAGGAGTCGTCTTCTTTTTCTTCTTCTGTCTCTGCACACTTCATGCTTCATTTGTGTTTCATTCACCCTCCCACACTCGTCTCCTTCTCTGCGATGTGTCAGCAGCTGTGAGATGCTTTTCACTCTGCATGCACTGCTGCCATTTTTACTATACTGCTCATTCAATGAAAGAAGACAGGCAAGTGAGGAGAGGAGGAAGGGAAGGAGAGGAGAAAGGGAAGGAAACAAGGAGAGGAGATAGGGAAGGAAAATAGAAAGGGAAGGATACAAGGGGAGGAAAAGTAAAAGAAGATGAGGAGAGGGGAAATAGAACAAGGGGAGGTGGGAGAAAAATAAACAAAGGAAAGGAAACCATAGGAGGAGTGAGAGAAGGAAACAAGGTACAAGGAAAGGAGAGAGGAAAGGAAACGAATGGAGGAGAGAGAAAGGAAACAAGGAAAATAGGACACGAAGAGCGAGGAACAGAACAAAGGAAACCAAGAGAGGATAGGAAACTATCAGAAGAAATAGGAAACTATTCGAAGAAAGGAAAGAGAGAAAGGATGCAATGGAAAAGAGAGGAAAGGAAACAAGAAGAGGAGAGATTTAAAAAAAAAAAAAACATGGAGAGGAAATGAATTTGGTGAAATTAGAGAAAAGTGAACTAGATGAGGAAAGAGGATGGAGGATAGTCAGAGGAAGTAAGGAAACCATGAAAGGCAAGAGGACAACAAAAACAGTGAGAAGGGGAAGTAAGGTGAGGAAACAAGGTCAGGAAAGGAGACAGTAAAAAGAGAAAAAGGAACAAGGGTTAAGTGAAGGGAAGTAAACTAGAAGAGGAGAAAGGAAACAATGAAAGGAGATAAGGTTGAAAACAAGGAGAGCAGAACGGCAGAAACGGAAGAAAATACACCAGGAGGGGAAAGAGGAAACAGTACGTGAAAGGAAAGGAAATGGGAAAAGGAAACCAGTGAACAAGTGAAAGCAGAACAAATTAGATTGCTAATTACCATATGCTAGCACTCTAACACGCAAATCAAAAATTGTGCACATAAACATCCTCAAGTTACTAAGCGGAAGAATTTTTTTTAAAAAAGTCACTACTGTTGATCGCATTTGTTAATATATGTTGGCGCCCCCTGGTGGCAGAGGGACGTAAAACCCTGACGGCTGTTTTCTCGTCAGACATCGTGATTATTTTGATATGGGCTGGTTGCTGATTTCAGGTTAACATAAGATACTGATAAGACTTTATTAATCCCAATTTGGGAAATGTTTTTGTTGCAGCAGCATAAAACCAAACGAGGCATTGCACATAACATCTCAAAATAGAAATAGAAATAAACCAGCATTAGAGAGTAAGAAAAATATACAGATGACCGTGAAGATAAAAAAAATCTCTAAACTGTCTGACAAATAAAAACACTGACCGTTTCTGTTGTTTGGAGATTTGGTTTTCCTCACCAAACCAGTCCTTTGTGTTTAACTGCTGGTTAAATCTTGAAGTTACCCTCCCCTCACTTTCTGGTTCGAGCTCTTGTTGGTTCTATTTATTTAAAGTGTTGCAGGGCAAAGAGAAGACAAAGTAATTCAACAACAGAGACAGAACCTTTAACAGCATTTTTCCGAGCAGCCAAACAAATCCTTTCTGGCCCCGCGCCGCCTCCGGCTCTCAGATAAATGCTTTTGTTCCCGAGCGGAGGAGGCTATTACCTGGACAAGTCCTTCAGTGACGGTTTAATTACAGCGTCACCTCTCTTACGGCAGACTGTTTCTCACACATCCAAGTCCTGCTTCTTGTTCTGTCATTTTCCTCTCATCTTAAAGGACTTATGAGCATGAGGAAGATAGATGTATACTTCATTCTGGACATTACATTGCACGGGTAAACGTAAGGCTGATTTTGGATTGAGATATATTCCAGGCTTTTCAAGTTTCAATTGTAAGTGTTTTTACTGGATAAATCCTGTAAGACTCTGATGAGATTAAGTATGAATCTGTGAGCATGAAGGAATCGAGTTGCTTATCTGACAGCTTCCTTGACTTCAGATGCTTCGGACAACACACACACACACACACACACACACACACACACACACACACACACACACACACACACACACATTGATTATCTGTGATTAAATAATGACACTCCGACAACACAATCTGTATATTTGAAATGATGTCCATCCAACAACACACATGTTTCAATGCATGTGTTTATGACTTATATACCTCTGAACGTTATGTTTCCCACTAGTTTGGATTTAACTGAGACATCATCTGACAAACTACAAGTCCAGGCTTAAGTCTGCGATGTGTGTAGATTTGTTCCTATCTTTACATAAACTGTGTCCAAGTTTCAGGTAAAAATCTAATACTTGGAAAAAAATCACTGAGATAACACATTTGTTTTGGTGAACGTTATGAATTTAAGCCTGAAAAACGGTTTTATTAGAAGCTATAATGCAGCATAAATACAAATTGAACTATTGACTAATTTACATAATGTATACAGATTGTACTTTATACAGAAAACCGTAGAAGTGCGTGTGATTGAAGTTTTAATAGCTCATAGTTTACTTCTTCCATTTGAGACTGGAGTTGGAGAATTAACATTCCGATTTCTATCTTTTATTGTCAAATAATAATAATAATAAATTCAATTTATTTAGCCCTTCTCATCTGCCAATACAAATCCCGAAGCGCTATAAAACATTAATTTGGTTTTAATTCCTTTGTGTTATAGTTCTATAACCTCTTATGACTGTATTGCCCTTACACCAGCTCCAGTTTGATGTTGGCGACTCTCTTTAGGCCTCAGAGGGTCGCAGGACGCCGGCTGGAAAATGAAAACGTGTTGCGTGGTTTGTTCTCCAGCCCTCAGGACGATGATGCCAGCATGTTGCCGCTAACGTTGTTCTTTCGGATCATCGTCACCCGACTCCTCCGATCGTCTCTTCACGTCTCCAGCACCGCCGTGACATTTTGGGGTTAAGCTGTGGGAGGCCGGAGAAATTCATGCTGACGAGAAATCAGCCGACACCCAGCCGTCACTCAGCAGTCACCTCCGGTCCACTGGGAAAACTGAAAAATGCTGTCGTCTTTAGGAGCTGAAACTGAGTTAGAGATGACCAGATTTAAATATTTGCAAAATTATTTCATTCCTCCCATTTGATGTGTAGATAATGGCACAGTGGTGGATGTTACAGAGCTGTCGCCTCAACAAATATTTGGGACTTTTTAAAGGTTATTTTCAAAATCACTCAAGACTTTTTCTAGACTTTTCATCTTCATCCTACCTAGACTTTTCAAATTGGATTTAAGGATTTTGTTTTGATTATCTTTAAAATTCTAAAGGATATTTCTGGTTACTTCTATATGTTGTGTAGCTTTGGATAACATTCTGAAGTTCAGACATTTAATTTATGACTTTAGATTTTGAACAATTGTGGATTTGTAAAGGTTTTATTCTGGACTCTTTCATATTTGATGGAGGATGTTTTCTGATAATCCAGATTTATGGGTTATTCTGGATTATTTTTTATCTTTTCAAGCGTATTACTGACTTTTCTTGACTTTTTATCTGATTCTGGACATCATAGTTTTACCTCAAACTTTTCAACAGTTTTACCTCAAGGGTTGTTCTCTTTTTTTGGACATTTCATGGTTACCCTAGTCTTTTCCATTTTCCCCTTGAATTTCTTCTTGATATTTCAAAGTGATACCAGGCATTTCAGTAGAAATAGTTTGTTGGAATATTTCAGCCACAAGTTTATTCTGAACTCAAAGGTACTTTACCAGGTTTACGCCCCAATATCAAACATTACCTCTGGCTTCTTAGATTTGAGAGATGAGTTGCTTTTCTTTATCTTCTATGATCTGAGTATCGTTTTTGTTTTGGAATTTTGTTTTGTGTCAAAGATACAAAAAAAAGACAATTTGAAGGCATTTTCCCCCATTCTTATATCTAAAGAGTAAACAGACAAATTGTCATCTGAGAGACTGTGGTCTTAAAACAGTCTTGTTCTGAGTGGGATGAGTTTCAGTTTGTCATGTTGTAATCTCACAGACTACAGGGGTCAGAACATGTAAAACTAATGAACTTTTACGTTTTTGTAACTGTTAGTTCAAACTATCTTCACAATGAGTGTGATGTAATCCATTGATTCAGAATGGGCCTAAAATGACCTTCTTTTTTTACGAATGTCTCTGATCTTAAAAGACAAAACTTGCATACTTCCCTCTTTATACTCTCAGGAGTATCTGAAATTAAAATGAAGAGTCTTGCTTTTGTATTTCTCCTCAGCAGCGTGTCTTTGATTTGACATTTTACACTGTACTGTTGAATGGAAATCGAATTAAAAGATTCAGTATTTCAGACACGTCTCAGTGATGAGGATTCACCGCTGATCCCAGGTCAGATCTTCTCTCTGTCCCATCATCCTTTGCAGTATTCCCTTAGCACTGATGCTCATTGGTCATGACAGCTCGCTGCTGCTGATTGGTCTACTAACCATCCCCCCCCCCCCCCTTCCTCGGGGCGATGCTCCCGCCTGACTGCAGATCAGCTGTAAACCTGCTGCCTGTCATCACACACACACACACACACACACACACACACACACACACACACACACACATACACACACTCTATTTCCTGGATCACAATCTATGCCATAGTTCAAAGGTTTGCAAGTGAGAGAAAAAGATGAACAATTAATCAACAATTTATCAAAATTGTAACTTGAACTGCAAAATTAGATTAAAAAAAAAAAGCCATATCTTCATTGAATTATATTCATATAGTTAAAATACTGCAAGAGAGAACTGAAGACACGTGCCACACTTCACCTGCTCCACTGTGAATTTAGCATAGTGCATATATGACAATATGAACTCTCTTCTCATTTGAATTTTGGGGATAATTATGCTTAAGTTTTGGAACTACGATTCCCATAATGCTTTTGGGGCATGTATAGAGGAAGTAGAATGTTATCATTGGTTATTTAAGTTGCGCTGTGTACTACAACTAGTTCAGTTTATCTGATGTTTGGTCGGACCTTGTCAAAATGGGACTATTAAATATATGCTGAATTGGTAGTTATTTCAAATGTTAGCCTTTGCAGACCGTTTACATGCACACAAACCTAACACACTACAGGAAAGGGAAAAGCCCCAAACAGCATGATAGGTCCCCTTTAAATAAAAAAACAGAAAGTTGTGTAGGTAGGAGACAGAAAGCTACTTAGCCTGAGTTTATTATTTGCATTATTATTAATTGTTACATCACTTTTATTTGTATTTGTTGAGCACTTCCGGTCGTGGTTTGTGTATAATATAGGTCACCTGTTACAATGTTTTCCCGTTGACCGTTTTGGTCTTTCTAAGTTATTGTGTGTTTGTTAAATATCTTCCACCTTTCGATCTTCAGTATGGACTTCCTCATTGAAAACGCGTAATATGTATGTATTACACGCATATATATTCATCTAACAATGTTCCTGATAAGTAATGGTGTGTAAGAGGCTCACCGGCAGTGAATGTAGGATGACTTTAGTCGGTGTTCTTTGTAATGATTTCTTCTCTTTGTACAAACCACTGTCTCATTTGTATGCATACATTTAGCTTTCCACCTCTAAATGACAAACACTGTTTATGCATTGCCGAAACACAATATAACTTTTTGATCAGAAAACGCGTCGCAGCATAAAGCCAAGTGTAGCCTCTCTGCGACTCAAATTGAAATGGGAATTGAGCCGCCACTGATCACTCGCATCCTGCAGTATATTTCGCTAATGGGCGTTTTACCTGCGCAGGATTCCTGCATCGTTCTTCCTCTCCGTACACGTGAGTCACACTAACAGTCTGCACAGATCAAGCAGCTTTTCTCATGGCCTTTTCCTTTTTAAAGCGACCTCTGACCCGCGCTCCGCCGCCGCTCATTTAAAACGCATCATTAAGAAACGCAGGCGAGCCGCCGCTTTCCCTCGACGTGCTAAATTAAGAGCCAAATATAGAGAGAGCGGAGCGGTTGGCATTTCCGTGGCATTTCAGTTTGTTCTCTGGGACACAAACACTTTCATACCTTCAGCAGATCCTGCAGTCTGACTCAGAGCAGGTTTATTCATCGGAGACATTAACGTTTCATTCCTGTGACATATGAGCTGCAGGCAAAACGCTGCGGAAAAGACTCATGGAACAGGAAGGGAACGCAACGTGCATTTATCAGGAAAAACACACATTTCCTTTTAAACAGCCTGTGGGGTCACCTAATTGCGGGAAGTAAATCTCAATGTAATTTCCAGGTGGCATTTCCATATTCTTCTGCTTTTAGAGAAAATGAGATGCAAAAAAAACCTAGAAATAACATGTATTTATTATGTATTTCGTCAGATTGTTTAACTTTATCATTAAACTTGTGTAATGCTTGGACAGTGTGGTCTCTAGAGATCAGCAGTACAAGACACGTGACGAAAGAGTGTTGTGCAAATGTGAAGTATTCTGTAAATGAATACGTACTCATAATATATAATTATAATTATCTCTAAATTATTATGTATAATACTATTTTTATTATTATAAGTACTAAATATTATTATTATACAATTAATAAACATATCATTCGTATTACAATAATAGTACAAAAATACGAATTGTTATTGAAATAATAATACAAATTTAATAATAATACTTCTTTTTTATATAAAAACGTAAAGATTAAAATGAATAAAACAAAAGTAATAATACAACAATTATTATTATTTTAGGACACCTTACAATGCATAAAATAAATGGTCAAACCGGCAGAAACAGCAAATAACAAGCGATGCAAACATAAGAGACATTTAAAGGTGTTTAAATACATTTTGTCAAAGACATATGATCCGCTGAAATCGTCACAAATGACTCTTAAAAGCCGAACTAACTCTTCCTATGGTACGATAACATTATTGTCTATTTTCCTCTTCCATCAGCAGATTCACTGCAGCTCTGTTTGGCCATGAAACCCCTCCCTGATAATTAGAAAGTGATGGAGGATGGAGAGCCAGCTTCACAAAGACCCCGTGGAGACGATGCCCAGATTTTTAAAGAAAAACCATCGAGCGTCCCAAAAAATATCATCAGAACAGAAAAGTATCCCATAAATCCTGTTAAAGTGCTCTCCAGGAGATGCTGTTCGACTTGTTTAACAGTGTTTGTTGTGTAATAGAAGCTTCGTATGAAGAAAAAAGCAAGTTTAGTCCAAACTGAATATCTTTACTTTATATTATTGTAACAGTTTCCAACAAGAACGTTAGTAGACGGGGAAAATGCTCGACATACATTTTGTACATAACCGGAAAGAGAAAGAGCAGGACACATACTTGCACTTCAAAATAAAAGCATTTCCTGTCAAACATCTCACCCTTAAAGGTCCCGTATTATACTCTTTTTCATCAACATATCACAGGTCTCAGATATATACAGAACCTGTCTCTGATTGGCTGAAACACCAAACAGATCATTGCAGCATTACCCATAATCCCCTCTGTTTCAGCCCTGTTTCAAAAGTGCTGATTCTCTGTCTGTTACTTTAGATGAAAATAAGGAGCCCCTCCCCACGCCCCTCTGAGAGAGATTTGGTTCAAAAGAACTCAATGGTGCTCTAGGAGGAGATTCAGGTGATAAGGTGGGGGGGGGGGTTACCTTGGTTGGTGATTGGCTAATGGTTACACAAGACAAAACATCGTTACGACATCATAAAGTGGCCAAAATCTGATCAGCTCATTTTCAGACAGGTTTTTATAGAAATGGATCAGGACAAAAAGTGAGGGGGTCTTTGTTCCTGAAACTTTCAGAGTCTCTTTCCACAGAGGGGACACATGTTGATGTAGAAGAGACATGAAGAAGAGGGGACACATGTTGATGAAGAAGAGACATGAAGAAGAGGGGACACATGGTGATGAAGAAGAGACATGAAGAAGAGGGGACACATGTTGATGAAGAAGAGACATGAAGAAGAGGGGACACATGTTGATGTAGAAGAGACATGAAGAAGAGGGGACACATGTTGATGTAGAAGAGACATGAAGAAGAGGGGACACATGTTGATGTAGAAGAGACATGAAGAAGAGGGGACACATGTTGATGTAGAAGAGACATGAAGAAGAGGGGACACATGTTGATGAAGAAGAGACATGAAGAAGAGGGGACACATGCTGATGTAGAAGAGACATGAAGAAGAGGGGACACATGTTGATGTAGAAGAGACATGAAGAAGAGGGGACACATGCTGATGTAGAAGAGACATGAAGAAGAGGGGACACATGTTGATGAAGAAGAGACATGAAGAAGAGGGGACACATGGTGATGTAGAAGAGACATGAAGAAGAGGGGACACATGTTGATGTAGAAGAGACATGAAGAAGAGGGGACACATGTTGATGTAGAAGAGACATGAAGAAGAGGGGACACATGTTGATGTAGAAGAGACATGAAGAAGAGGGGACACATGGTGATGTAGAAGAGACATGAAGAAGAGGGGACACATGGTGATGTAGAAGAGACATGAAGAAGAGGGGACACATGTTGATGTTGAAGAGACATGAAGAAGAGGGGACACATGTTGATGTAGAAGAGACGTGAAGAAGAGGGGACACATGGTGATGTAGAAGAGACATGAAGAAGAGGGGACACATGTTGATGTAGAAGAGACATGAAGAAGAGGGGACACATGTTGATGTAGAAGAGACATGAAGAAGAGGGGACACATGTTGATGTAGAAGAGACATGAAGAAGAGGGGACACATGGTGATGTAGAAGAGGCATGAAGAAGAGGGGACACATGTTGATGTAGAAGAGACATGAAGAAGAGGGGACACATGTTGATGTAGAAGAGACATGAAGAAGAGGGGACACATGTTGATGTAGAAGAGACATGAAGAAGAGGGGACACATGGTGATGTAGAAGAGACATGAAGAAGAGGGGACACATGTTGATGTAGAAGAGACATGAAGAAGAGGGGACACATGTTGATGTAGGAGAGACATGAAGAAGAGGGGACACATGTTGATGTAGAAGAGACATGAAGAAGAGGGGACACATGTTGATGTAGAAGAGACATGAAGAAGAGGGGACACATGTTGATGAAGAAGAGACATGACAAAGTGGATTTTGCATAATAGGTGACCTTTAACCTTTGTCAAGAAGCAAATGTTTTTACTGCCTTAAATAAAATAAGCAACAACAGTGTTAGAATATCTGAGAAGATCGTACAAAAACCTGAACTGAAGTTTTCCTTCCTGTTTCGTGTACATCGTGAAAGCCCTGACAGCAACACTTAACATTTCCTTGTTTCTCTGTAAAAGCTGCTAATTTTCCTTTTCTTCCCCCGTCTGTGAATCCTGTAAATCCTGCAGAGATCCGGCGCTCACCCACACTTATAATAAGCTCCTCGCCGCTAAATTACCCAACAATTACATGTGCCTGCTGCAAAGCCTTTTGTTGTTTAAAGAATGGTCAGTAATTAGCTGCATTGAACCCACAGATCTCAAAGCAGCGCTCTGCACACCTCACTGAGGATAATACTAATATATTCAATTATTAAACTTCATCAGCAGTGAGTGATGAGGAACGGTTGACAGGTCGTACAATTCTTGTAACTGTTTTAGGGCTGCTATTAATTTCAATATTAATCAATCTGCATGATTATCTCAATTTGTTGCATATTGAGATTTTTGCACACATGTCTTTTGCATTGTTTTACATAATTTTTCCATTTTAGGTATACTGTTTGTTGCATTGCGGGAGTAATAGCTTTTGAATCTTTAAAAAAACCTGCTAACTAAGATAATATTATGCCATTTTTTACTTTTACTACACAACAATCAAATAAATAATTGTCCCTTTACTATACGTATGTAAGGGATAATGTGCAACGAGGAGGTCATTAATGAAAAAACAACACCTTTTTTTAATTAATGACCGCCTCCTTGCACATTATCCTGCAACAACTTCATTGATTCCATGGAAAATTGTCTGGAACTGTGGTGACGGCAACGTAACTTAAAATGACGGCAGCACTGATCAAGGTTTTCTGTAACTTTCCAAGTCTATTGATAGTTTATTTTCCACTAACAAGTCCTTAAACACTGCCAGAGTCCATACTGTGTTCCTGTTAGTGTTTACCTCCTGGCTGTCTTCTTCTGCAGTTCCCTTTAGTGTTTACTTCCTGTCTGTCTTCTTCTGCTGTTCCCTTTAGTGTTTACTTCCTGGGTGTTTCTCAATCGCGAGTACGCTTGCTTGGTAGCACATGTCTGCCGAGCATCTTGCTTCAGAAGCGAGTCAAGAATACTTCCTGCCATTCGGAAAACAAAGAGTGGAACAGGCTAGCAAGTGTGCAGGTGTGCGTCATATGAGAGGCCCCGCCTTACATCTTCCGCCACAGATTTGGGGAAATTGGTCCGTGCGCAAAGCATTGTGGGGATTTTAAGACCGCGGAGTCTACTCATGTGCAGCCTCGATATTTCTCCAAACGGAGTACGCCAGGCTCGGTAGATTTCCAAGTATGCTGGAGATTGGAACAGTACTTCGGCGGCACTCGATGACGTAGTATGCTTGAAGTAGTGGCTCTGAAGCAGCTTTACTCGCGATTGAGAAACACCCAGAGTCTCTCTTCGTCTGCTGTTCCCTTTAGTGTTTACTTCCTGTCTGTCTTCTTCTTCTGCAGTTCCCTTTAGTGTTTACTTCCTGTCTGTCTTCTTCGTCTGCTGTTCCCTTTAGTATTTGTGCGCTCTGTCACTTAATCGCGCCATAGTAAAGAATATGCAATCTCGCTCCAACATGAACTAACAGCCAATACCTAATTCATAACAGCCCAAAAAAATAAATAATAAAGAGGTAAAAAAAGTAACAGCATTACAAAAAGAAAACTAAAATATAATAGTAGTGAAGTAGAGACATGTATGAAGCCACAGGTTTCTGATTTTCTTGTTATTAGAGCAACCTTCAGCAGGTTTAATTAAAAACGCCTCGATCTCATTAGCATATGAAAGGCTGATCTCTGGGTAAAAACATCATGAAAACACTTTTGATCTCATCCTAAATGAGATGATATTGGTTTTAACCTCGACACCAGACGGGAATGTTTGCTACATTAATCTCCACCGCTCATTAGCTCCAGCGTTAGCTTCACCCCGACAATTAGATGTATGAGAAGCAGCTGCCTGCTAATTTCTTCTTCTTCCCTTTAAAATCTGTCCATCCTGCTGATGTCAGGTGGGATCGTTCCTCTGCTGTAATGATTATCTGGATCTGCACCGTGTCTTTAACTAAGGACGGACTTTTACTGCTTTAAGAAAAAGTGTGCAGCAAAAAAGACTGTCTCCATAATGACTGTTTTCTATTTAGGAGCATTGCAGTGGTTTTGCATGTTTAACTTCATTTATAAAGTCTTACTTAGGTAAAAGTAAACGAGTATTAGCATCAAAATGTGCTTAGTAACAAAAACAAATGTTATTTTTCTAACAAGTAGTAGTACTTGAGTAAATGTACTATATAACATTCCACACTGATTGCAACTAATTCATATTTTCCTTGAAGAGTTTTCAAAGTCCGATGTTTCATTTCTATTTTAAATGTTACTTTTTTGTCTTAGTTCTATTTGAGGGATGATGAAGCTCACGTTGCTGAACTACATATCCCATAATGCTTTGCATCGTGTTTGTTCCTCTGTGGTTTGTAGTCCTTACTCTCTTCAGACATATTGTTTATCTGTCTGCCCAAATCGGGAACATAAATCAATAGGAGTTCAAAACAAAATATATTGAAGTATCTCAAATATACGGAATTGGGGAAAGTGTTGTCGAGAATATAACAACATTTTCTAGAATCTGATTTTGTAATACGTGTTCTTGATTTAATATTGCTTTCAGTGCAAGACAATGTTAACAAATTATGTATCTGTATTATTTTTTAACAACACATTTGAATACGGTTGGGATTCTGTGCCAGGTTCACACATTCAACATCTGTAATTAACTTGACTTTAAATAAAGATTTTTAAAGTTAACTTGAGTCAAGTCAATAGCTTTCTTGTCTTTTTTTTTACAGTAGAATAAAATATATAGGATTAAACTCCTCCACCCCAACAATGTCCCCTTAAATGATTAATAAGGGCCACTGTGTGATAGCTACCGTTAGTTAAAAATTGATGATAAACTGATTATTCAGTGACACGTGAACAGCAAAGAGAAAGAGGAGAAAAGCAACATATATGAAGGTGTTTGGTAATTATTGGAGAAGTATGGTGTGTGTTTTGGCCACACAGTCACAAATTGTGGGGTTGTTCTTGGAGCAAAACATCTGGACAACTATTTGTATATTTCTCTATTAAGGACTATTTTTGTGTCTTTGTTTGGGTGAGCGCATGAGAAACAGAGATTCGTAAAAGCAACTAACAGCTATTATTACACTGTTTAGTTGTATACTCAATTCTGATTGGTCAATTCACAACATGTGACACGTTAATACCGTAGTACAGACCCGCGGTCAAGGACTATAATGACTGTTGCTAAGGAGGATCAAGCGACAGAAAGGAAAATATGTTAAAAGACGGAGCGCTGGACATCAGATGAATCCCCAGAAGAAGACAGACAGGAAGTAAACACTAATAGGAACACAGTATGGGCTCTGTAGAGTTTAAGGACTTGTTCCTGCCGGTATCAACATGGATTAGTTCTTCACATTGAACCATTATCCCGGATAAAATAGGTTGCCACTGTCCATAGTGAGTTTACTGTGTCCGAAACACAATTTATTTCATCAATCGGACACTGGAAGCTCTTGGTCACGAACCATGAAGGTACTGCTGGTCTTACTGTACCACTTTCTGTGGTACTCGAGTATCGTCACATTTCCAGATGTTTTTGGCATCAACTTGCTACCAAAGTATCGGTTCTGGTGAAATCTGTGGCTCCATCTGATCCCAGCAGATGTTGGTTTTGGTTAGAGGTTTTACGGTTCCTCTTGGTCCATTTTGGATCTCAACGTCGGTCCCTTAGCACAGTGTGTTTTCCACAGTGTGTTTTCCATGTGCCTGTTTCGTGTTAGATCCACACTCTGCACCTGTAGTTTGAACATCGGATCCAAACATCTCCTATATAAAACACACTGAGGATGTAAACACGGGGAGGACAACCTGTAAAACAGCCTTACACACTCTTCAAACACACACAGTTCACATCCTCTTCAAACATCCCTCCGCTCTACATCGTCTAAAGGGCGAAACACCCACACAGTGAACATACCTCCGTATCTGTCTGAACATCCATAATGCAGCAGCTCCTCCACACTTCACTGAGCCGGCTAACACGAGTGGAGAAAATGTTTTTGAACTGAAGGACCGTCCTTAAAGCCGAGCACTTTACATAATCCCCAACGCTCGGCATCTTCAGCTGAGAAGACGGAAGCTAAACATAAAGGAATAGTTCACCGAAAAATACTTCAAATTGTATACAATACTGCATGGTCAAAGGGAAGGTTTTCTATTGATCGTATTCCTTTGCCATAAACGATAGAACATCAATATTGTGAGAAACCACTAGAAATCATCTTAGATTTCAGAAATCCTGTCATATCAGAAGGGTCTTTCCTGATTTTAAGGCTCTTTTTTTTTTAAACTAAAATTATTTTGTTTTCTGGATTTACCAAACTTGAGCTGTTCTATTATTGCCTTTACCCACTTAGCCATTATCAAACCTTTTTAATTGTGTAGATATTTAGTGAAAGCATTGATAGTCAACCCTACAATATCATCGCAATATAGATTTTGACTTTCTACAAATCCCCGTGCCCTAATTAAAGGGTGTTAAGGAAAGTGATTGATTGATTCTTCGTTTACCATGGAGCTGTGCACGAAAGCTGTTTCTTCAAGAATTCAAGGTAGCATTTGGGTAATAAATGAATGTAGGAATGGTCTTTTATGGTGAAGTAATCTTAACTTTGTTTCTGGTACCATGAACAGCTCAAGGAGGAGAATTGTACATATCATTTATATAGTTTTAGGGTTAACTATTATTTTATACCGGACACTTTTAGAGGATGCTTTGACGCCTGGTGTTTGTGAATCTCATGTTTCAAGATTCAATATATATATATACACACATCTATATACACGTAAATGGAATATGATGTATAGATAAATAATTTGCAAACAGCTGAATGTTTATGGATGTTCTTTACAGAGTTCAGGTGTTTTAATAGTCTTATGGCCTCTGGGATGAAACTGTCCCAGCATGTATCAATCACTTGTTTCAATCAAACTTGTATTGTAACTCTTAGCAAGTAAGGTAATAAGCAGTATCCCCAATTATCAAACTCTTTATTTGAATTAAATAATTGTGTGTGTCTGTCCACGATGTTAATACTGTCCAAGCCACAATAACTCTTAGATTACATTCTTAGATGTTGCCAGTGCAATAGAGTGGTGCAGTAACGTGTCCTAAAACCCGGAAGTGAGTCAACATTTTACCACTTCCTGTTCCCTCGTCTCAGAGTCAATGGGATTTCAAATGTAAGAGACGGATCACGTTTTGTTCTACGACATTAAATCCATCAGCAGTGACCCCACTGGTGATTTCTGAAGAGTTGACGTGTCTGAAAAAACGATGGTTGTTACCAAGTGGCTGAATAGGACTACAGAAGTTGTGGAGGACGTTGTACGTCATTACGCCGAACACATAAACACTCCTTTAAGTTTGTTTGCCCTGTTCTGCTTGAGAGCAAGTACCTGCCTCCTGCAAACTGTTAAAACAAACGCTTCAACTCGTACCATTTAGAATCTGTATGTTTGAATATGGATCTTAAAGTGGACCTATCATGCTATATTTGAATAATATAGTGTAGGACCATACCTATATAAGGAATATTTATACTTTTTTTTTTTTCAAAATACCAAACAGATCATGCATTTTAGCCATGCCTCATTTTGCTCAATTTGACATTTTTTAGCTCTGTTTTAGCAAGAGCAGATTCTGTGAGAACAGCACCACCTACAGGCCTGGCATATGTACTACAGCGTCTCCAGCGCTTTCGAACGGCAATGGCCGTGGCTGTCTCCTCCTGATTGGTGGAGTTGGCCCAATAGCCGTAGCGCCACCGTCCTGACGTCAGGACAGTGTTCAAATCTGGATCAGTTTTTATCAGATCCGTTGCAGCCCCTTTTTTAGAGATTTGGGTATGGAGGAAAATAGAGAGGGTTGTGTTTTCTGACACTTGGTGAGTTCCCTGGAACACCGGGGACACATATTCATGTATAAAAGACGTACAAAAGTGCATTTTGCATGATAGGTCCCCTTTAAGTTGGCGTGACGTTGAAGTCGTGCTGCTGTACTCGGCTGTAGTTCCTTTATAGCATAACGTTAGCTTCTGGCGATTCGATTTATCATTCGAAAATTATAAAAGTAGGATAGACGTGGAGATTATCCGGCTGAACAAAACGTGCATTTATCAAACAGGTTCGTTTTCCATAGATCTTATTTCGAGCTATTTTCCAAAATCCTATGGAAAAATCCTGTTGCTTTTTTGTTGAGGGAACCAGCAGCTTACTTCCGGGTAAATACGTCATCCCTGCACCACTCTGTCAGTGAGAAAAAGAGAAAGTGTGCCCTGTGCTGGTTGTTTGCTGAATGTCTGGATGCTGAGACGAGGCCTCTCGTGTTTGTTTGCGGCGTCTTCAGATCCTCTGCTACTAAACACCAGGTCAGGTTCTGGGTTTATTTTTGTTTTCTGAGGCCATAAGGCGACACTTCACGCTGTGTCCTCGGACGAGAGGCAGCTCTGAGAGTTCAGACTATCGATTTCTGTCTGTCGGCTGGTTATGTTTCTCAGATGGGTTTTGTGGCAGGGAGTTATTTTTAGGAGCAAACGACACCAGAGCGTTTGTTCTGATATTAATTCCAGAATGGAGAAAAACAGCATTTTAATCAGATGGAGAGCAGCAGGGAAAGCACACTCTGAATGCTGATGATGCTTTTTAATATCTTTTACACACACTGTTTGTCCAAACTTTGATCAACTTTATTTTTTATATTAAAGGAAAGATCTTAACTCAGGCTTACGGAAGAGGATTAGGGCCACATGTAAATGTTTTGAGTCCTAAGAAAAAGTCAGAAATCTGAGATAAAGAAATCTGAATTACTTTTTTCCACAAACTCTTGTTTTTCCACAATTTCTGACTTTATTTACACAATTTCTGACTTGTCCCTCACATTTCTTTTTTACCCACAATTCTTAATTTTTCTTCCAATTCCTGACTTTTTCCTCAAAAATATGTTTTCTCAATTTTCTGACTTTTCCCTTCATAATCCTGACTGTAATATTTTGGTTAGACCTCAAAAACAAATTCCCATGAGTCGCTTATCCTCTCCCGTTTTCTATTATATCTCGTTGAACCGAGTGCAGTCGTCTGTTTCTGTGTCGTGTGAAATTATTCAGATGCCTCACTGAAGAGGCTTCAAAAGAAGAAACAAACACACAAGTTTACTTTCGTCTGTCGAAGAATCAGTTCTTATTTCTAATCATACGCTGAACTTTACATCACCCTGTCTCCTCCACTGAGCTTCAAAACACACAACGCCATCAGAGACGTGTGACCTTTAGGTGCTCGTCAGGAATGTGTTTTCACTTCCTGTTTTCCATCAGATGGCTGTGAGGAATTCCCTTCTACGAGTTTCAGATCTATTGAGTTTGAATATTGTTGGACATCTAATGTTCATTGAAGGTGTCAGATGTGCAGAGTCGGCTTGATGTAAAAGCATTGTATACAACGTTTGAACAGCAGCCTTGTGCGATTACATCAATTATATTTATAAATAGTTGTGTTTACAGTAAGAGGCAGTTGCAACAGTAACACAAAACACTTCCAACAACAACAAGAAGAAGGGGTGGAGATCGTACCGAATATAAAACATACTTTACCTGGGGGAAATTTGGTTTTAAAATATACATATATTTTATGAACACAAGTTGAGAATGTGCAATGAAAATACAATTGTTTCTTTATATCGTTTCTCAATAAAAAAGCCCACAAGGATTTTGTTTGTATTCATATTAAAACATTTGGCAGTGCAATGGGATTATTTAAACCATTTTCAAATATAAATCATCTTATTTTAAGAGATTTCTAAGATATTTAGATAAATGCACACCTTTGCTCCTTTCAATCAAAGAAAATGAGGATTGGTTTCATAAGAAATGACATATTGTCTTACTGGAGACTGGTAATCCTTAATACATCAGTAACTCTGTGTAGTTTTACATGTTGCATAATATTGAATTAAATTACTTAATCACCTCATGTTCAAAATATCCAAACACCAGAATGCGCAGAGAGCGTAAATGGCATGTCTTTTTTAATTTGATGTATTGAAACATGTAATTAAAATCAGATATATTTTTCCTACACATACTGAATTAAATAACGGAGGGAAACATTAATAGAGACGGCGACAGCAGGAGTCATGCAGGGTTTTAGCCGGAGGGCAAAGCTGTTTATCGTCAGGGAAAGAAGAGGCAGATGACAGTAAACTGAGCTTTTACTTTAAATAAGACAATCAGAGCGCGGAGTGAACGCTGACGGACGTGTGCTGTCGCCTCAGATGGATTTCTCCTCTCGTCACTCAGTCGGGTGGAAAGCTGGAGGCTGTCGCAGGAATGACGAGCATCAATCAGTGTCACAGGAAACGCCCGAGACGGCAGGAAACATCGGGCACGTCCTCCCATGTAGAGACGTGATAAGACGTGTAAAGACGTGATAAGACGTGTGAAGACATGATAAGACGTGATAAGACGTGTAAAGAAGACGTGTAAAGAAGACGTGATAAGACGTGTGAAGAGTGAGGATGTAAAACAGTGGCTTCTTTGATCCAAAATAGCTTCCTGAACACATGCTCTCTGCTTGTTTCTCTGAAATAACATCACCTGCCTCGTGATTAATTGAATCTCAGTCAGCCTGAAGATCAGCTTTTATAAATTTGATATCTTTGGAAACTTTGAATCCTCCACTAGATTTGTCAAATATCTTGTGGATGTTTTCAACCATAATTAGATAAATAACTAACTTTTAAAGTGAACACAATTAGATAATTTTCTCATATAGCTCCAAGTGCAGAGTGCTTCAGATTAGCAGTTAGCAGTAGCAGTTAAAGTAAAAGCCCACATTAGGACCCTCCGCTTCACGGTGATATTTCTGAGCTGGTGTGTTTGCTCTGTTGTGAGGACGGAGAGGTGAATGTGGGTGAGCCGATCGGCGCCCCCCCCCCCCCCCCCCCCCCCCCCCGGCAATTAGCCGGCTAATTAAAATGGCAGTCCTCCAGGAAGGGGCAGGAAGTCCTTCAGAAGTCTCCAGCAGGGCACAAGTTTGATTTCTCACCGTGAGTCTCGCTGCTGTTTATTCAATAAACCATGTGGAGTGACTGCTGTAGTTTGATGACGTCAATACTCTTACCCACAATGCTCGAGCTATATTCTTGTTTTTCCCCCCCGAACATGCTCAAACCACATAATGGGTTCATATTATTATATGTAAGAGGAGCTGATGTGTTTTAATGCAGCAGCAGAGCATCAATAACAATGCTGCTGTTTCTACCCACAATGCATCATCAATGTTAATGCAGCTCCTCATTATATCTCAGGCCGCTGCAGTTATTTCAGTCTTCTGTGTGTGTGTGTGTGTGTGTGTGTGTGTGTGTGTGTGTGTGTGTGTGTGTGTGTGTGTGTGTGTGTGTGTGTGTGTGTGTGTGTGTGTGTGTGTGTGTGTGTGTGTGTGTGTGTGTGTGTGTGTGTGTGTGTGTGTGTGTGTGTGTGTGTGTGTGTGTGTGTGTGTGTGGTGTGTGTGTGTGTGTGTGTGTGTGTGTGTGTGTGTGTGTGTGTGTGTGTGTGTGTGTGTGTGTGTGTGTGTGTGTGTGTGTGTGTGTGTGTGTGTGTGTGTGTGTGTGTGTGTGTGTGTGTGTGTGTGTGTGTGTGTGTGTGTGTGTGTGTGTGTGTGTGTGTGTGTGTGTGTGTGTGTGTGTGTGTGTGTGTGTGTGTGTGTGTGTGTGTGTGTGTGTGTGTGTGTGTGTGTTCTCTCTCACACACTCCCCCAATCAGAGCAGACTGGGCTCCGGAGGGTGAAAAGAGGTGCTGCAAAAAGTGTCACAGAAACCCTCTTTGCTACATGAAAATAGATTTTTTTTTTTTAACGTGTTTGTTTCACTTGTCTGTTTCCTTAAAGAAGCTAACCAGGCCAGTAGTTGCCAATACAGTTCACATTTCCTCAAATACCGGAGAAGAACATTTCAAGCTTGCGTAGTTGGCTTACTTTTCCTTTGTGATTAGTAGCAGGTTTTAAACTTTTTCTAGCCCAACAACTTTTTGTATCGAGTTGTCTAATGGAAGATCTCCAAAGTAATCAGAAATGCTGCCATCAGATAAACAGGATCCATTCCAGGTCTCTGGAAAGTAGAAACCCAGTTAAGCTAGCATCAGAAGCTCGGACGTGTTCTTTGTGCTGGAAATAAACGTCCTCTCTGATGGTTGCGATAGCGCCGGCTCTCAGACAGGTTTGTGTTTACAGTACGGGACTTTCATTTGCCGCCTGTCGCTGAGCCGGAGTGACATTTGTATTGCTGTCAGGCTCTTCCTCCTCGTCCATCTTCCTCCTCCTCCTGTGAATCCTGATGAGGCGTCCGGTGGCTGCCTGAAGTGAAATCAATCAGCCCTTCAATCTTTCTCTAAAGGACCATTATCCAGCCCCCCCGAGGGCCTGTCTGCTGCAGGATCTATGACCTGATCCGCCTCCCTAATTCACACTCGCTAACTCCACTCTGACAAGAAACCTAACAACAGGAAGGTCAAGATTTAAGGTCCAGACTCCATCTGTTTAAATCTCAACGAATAAACTGTAAGACCTTCGGCAGCGCCACTGAACAAATATTTAAAGGGGACATGTTCTGCTCATCTTCAGGTTCATATCAGTATCTAGTATCTCTATTTTAAAGAGTCCTCTCCTGCTGATGTTCAGGTGTATATCAGTATGTAGTGTCTCTATTTTAAAGAGTCCTCTCCTGCTGATGTTCAGGTGTATATCAGTATGTAGTGTCTCTACTTTAAAGAGTCCTCTCCTGCTGATGTTCAGGTGTATATCAGTATGTAGTGTCTCTACTTTAAAGAGTCCTCTCCTGCTGATGTTCAGGTGTATATCAGTATGTAGTGTCTCTACTTTAAAGAGTCCTCTCCTGCTGATGTTCAGGTGTATATCAGTATGTAGTGTCTCTACTTTAAAGAGTCCTCTCCTGCTGATGTTCAGGTGTATATCAGTATGTAGTGTCTCTACTTTAAAGAGTCCTCTCCTGCTGATGTTCAGGTGTATATCAGTATGTAGTGTCTCTACTGGGACATGTCTCCATGCTTTAATATTCAAAAAGCTCTTTATTTTTCTCATACTGCCTGTGCTGCAGCACCTCTTTTCACCCTCTGTCTGAAACCAGAGCCCAGTCTGCTCTGATTAGTTAGCTGGCCGGCTCTGTTGTGAAAAACCTATACAACACACTACAGGAGAGTGAAAACCCCAAGAAGCATAATAGGGCCCCTCCTGTGAGAGGTGTCCAAGAAAATACAAAACAATGAAAACTTTCCTTTGGCTGGAAAATTAAGTCAAACTATTTTTATAGTGCAGCACATTTTATGAAAGTTGAAACACAATGTGCTGTTTGTAAAGTGGAAAAACCATCATAACAGTAAAACTGCAAAATCCGGTTCAGCTTTGTTGACCCCTCATTTCTCTCACCTATCACTTTTAAATGCCACTAGTTTTAAAGCAACAAACATTTTTGAAAAGAAATCCGCTGTGATTGAATCTTTTTTTTTCTTCTGTGGAATTATTTCCAAACTTGTCAAGGCTGCCAACTTTTCATTTTGGTTTAGATTCAGAATAACATCACATTATCCTCAGTCTTATTCAGGGTCATCCTGAACAGAAGAAGAGTGATACATCTACGCCAACCACTTAAGGAAACATATTTTTCAAGAATTTTAAAATTAGGACATTTTCAATTCATTACAATATTATTTGAGCTGACTTTCCTTGTACAGTGATGATCAGTGAAACTACATTAAAGGGGACCTATCATGCAAAATGCACTTGTGTACGTCTTTTATACATGAATATGTGTCCCCGGTGTTCCAGGGAACTCACCAAGTGTCAGAAAACACAACGCTCTCTATTTTCCTCCATACCCAAATCTCTAAAAAAAGGGGCTGCAACGGATCTGATAAGAACTGATCCAGATTTGAACACTTCAATGACGTCACAGAAGTGGCGCTACGGCTATTGGGCCAACTCCACCAATCAGGAGGAGACAGTCACGGCCATTGCCGTTCGAAAGCGCTGGAGACGCTGTAGTACATATGCCAGGCCTGTAGGTGGTGCTGTTCTCACAGAATCTGCCCTTGCAAAAAAGGAGCTAAACATTTTCAAAATGAGGCATGGCTAAAATGCATGATCTGTTTGGTATTTTGAAAAAAAAAAAGTATAAATATGCCTTATAGGTATGGTCCTACACTATATCATTATAATATAGCATGATAGGTCCACTTTAAATTTGATATGTGAACATTTTGAGCAGAAATCCATTGCACTTTTTTTTTATCACATATTAGGATTTTCAGGTGACTTCGAAGGGACGTATCATACAAATGTTTCAGGTTCATACCTACATTTTTTTGTTTCTTCTAGACATGCTACATTGTTCAGGAAACACATTTGTTTTTCTCATACCGTCTGTCTGCATACAACTTTATTCACTTTTTAATCATCCCCTGCCACTAAATCACAGTCTGCTACAACTGAAGTGCCAGAAAGTTGCAACCAGTACTGTATGTGGACACTTTTATCCAAAGTGAATTAGCGAAGTGCTATCAACCATGAGGATACAAATTAGCAAGAGTCTCGCAAGTATATAAGCTTTACTCAAGATAAACCTTTTCAAGTGCTACTTAAATACATTTTGAGTTTTCTTTATTGGTAAAGGTACAGATGCAAAGGTAGTTCTCCATTTGTTGGTGGTGAAACTCAGATACTTGGATATAGGAGGAGAAGCAAAAAAGACTTGATGAATCCCGTGTTTTCTGATCTATCCAACCTGTCCTCTTTAAAGATCCCCTATTATACTGTTTTTCATCAATATATTATAGGTCTCAGATATATACAAAACATGCCTCTGAAGTGTTTGGCTCGAAACACCAAACAGATCATTGCAGCATCCCATAATCCAAAAATCTGATCAGCTCATTTTCAGACAGGTTTTTATATAACTGGATCAGGACAAAAAGAGAGAGAATCTTTTTTCCTGAAACTTTCAGAGTCTCTTTCCACAGAGGGGACACATGTTGATGTAGAAGAGACATGACAAAGTGGATTTTGCACAATAGGTGACCTTTAAAGTACGTATAGTAATTGCTTTGTCCGTGTTTCCACAGATTCCTCAGATCAGCTACGCCTCCACGGCTCCGGAGCTCAGCGACAACACCCGCTACGACTTCTTCTCCCGGGTCGTTCCCCCGGACTCGTACCAGGCCCAGGCCATGCTGGACATCGTCACCGCGCTGGGCTGGAATTACGTTTCCACGCTCGCCTCCGAGGGAAACTACGGGGAGAGCGGCGTGGAGGCCTTCGTCCAGATCTCCAGAGAGTCAGGTAGGCAAAAACAGACCAGAGTTTGTTGTACTTTGAAAATCACCTCAGATTGAAAGAGTGGTGCAGGGGAGACGTGTTTTGGTTGGCTTTCCTGGAAGTTACCCTAGCAAGGGTTCCCTCGAAAAAAGCCAATGCGATTTTCCCATTTGATTTTGGATTATTGCAGAAAATAAACTAAAAGTTTGCTTCAGCAGGATAATCTGCACGTATTCACTTTTATAAAGGTTGATACAATCTCCAGAAGTAAAACACTAACATACAGCTTTAAAGGAATTACAGCACGGTCACATGACTTCACGTCACCACCGCTAAGCTAAAGGCGGCTAATGTTGGGTTATAAAGGAACTACAGTACGGTCACATGACTTCACGTCACCACCGCTAAGCTAAAGGCAGCTAATGTTGGGTTATAAAGGAACTACAGCACGGTCACATGACTTCACGTCACCACCGCTAAGCTAAAGGCGGCTAATGTTGGGTTATAGAGGAACTACAGTACGGTCACATGACTTCACGTCACCACCGCTAAGCTAAAGGTGGCTAATGTTGGGCTATAAAGAAACTACAGCACGGTCACATGACTTCCCGTCACCACCGCTAAGCTAAAGGTGGCTAATGTTGGGTTATAGAGGAACTACAGTACGGTCACATGACTTCACGTCACCACCGCTAAGCTAAAGGCGGCTAATGTTGGGCTATAAAGGAACTACAGCACGGTCACATGACTTCCCGTCACCACCGCTAAGCTAAAGGTGGCTAATGTTGGGCTATAAAGGAACGACAGCACGGTCACATGACTTCACGTCACCACCACTGAGCTAAAGGCGGCTAATGTTGGGCTATAAAGGAACTACAGCACGGTCACATGACTTCACGTCACCACCGCTGAGCTAAAGGCGGCTAATGTTGGGCTATAAAGGAACTACAGCACAGTCACATGACTTCACGTCACCACCGCTGAGCTAAAGGCGGCTAATGTTGGGCTATAAAGGAACTACAGCACGGTCACATGACTTCACGTCACCACCGCTAAGCTAAAGGCGGCTAACGTTAGGCTATAAAGGAACTACAGCACGGTCACATGACTTCACGTCACCACCACTAAGTTAAAGGCGGCTAATTTTGGGCTAAAAATGAACTACAGCACGGTCACATGACTTCACGTCACCACCGCTAAGCTAAAGGAGGCTAATGTTGGGCTATAAAGGAACTACAGCACGGCCACATGACTTCACTTCACCACTGTTAAGCTAAAGGCGGCTAATGTTGGGCGTGATGACGTAAGTCGTCTCATTTAGACAGTTGTCAGCAACCTCCGTTTTTAAATTGACCAGTGGGGTATTTACTGACATATTTGATCTCGTAGAACAGATGTTAAAATCTCTTCAGCTTGTGTTAACCACAGATTATATTTCAGGCATCTAACCAAAAACCCATCAAAATAAACAGTAACTGGAAGAGGGAACAGAAGGGCTAAAATGCTGACTCATTTCCGGGTTTAGGACTCATTCCTGCACCGCTCTACTAAACCCAGCAGAGTGATGGAGGACTTGATAAACAGACACTGAGGTGTTTCAGCCGCTGGTTGTTTCCCTCGCTCCTGTCTCGCCTCGCTGACGAGGGAATACAAGGGGAGAGGTTGTGTAATTGACTCCTGATGTAATTACATTCTGCCGTTGATTAAATGTTATCGCACCCAGACGAGCCCTGACATTAATTAGATTGTAAAGGGGTTTGTTTAAATCCATCAGCGGTAACATGTAAGTGTGTGTTGAGTTCAGGGTCTTCTTCTTCTTCTGTTAGTTCACTTCTCTTATGACGCACTACAAGATAATCCAAAGGAAAACAATTAACCATCTACAGGCGAGGAGTACGTGATGTATCTGAGGGAAACGGTGGTTCTGTATATGTCTTCTTAGCGATTCCTCTTTGAATGTGACTATCAAACTACTTATATAATTAATAATATCTGGTTTATTTTTTTGTGTGCAAATAAGTGTTGGTGAACCAAAGAAGGGTAAAGAAAGGAAATATTTTTGATACTGTAATGTTAAAAGACAAATGTGACAGTGGTGACTCTGTCTTCAAATGTGGTTAATGGGATTTGACAGTTACTTGTCTGTCTTCAAATGTGGTTAATGGGATTTGACAGTTGCTTGCCTATTCTTGTATATCTGTAGCTGTTTTGAGGCTTAGGGTTAGGGTCAGGAAAACACTATTCCTGGTCAAATTTCAATATCCATGGACCACTAGTACGTTGTTAGTATCTCTTTGAAGTACAGCTTATTTTATATTAAGCAGCTAATTGTTTGTTTCACTTCCATTTTCGCAGTTACGGCTACTAACGGC
Source organism: Trematomus bernacchii (assembly GCF_902827165.1). Taxonomy (NCBI): domain Eukaryota; kingdom Metazoa; phylum Chordata; class Actinopteri; order Perciformes; family Nototheniidae; genus Trematomus; species Trematomus bernacchii. Next base: position 786,790 of record NW_022987575.1, on the reverse strand, counting down.
GGCCATATTGTTTTAACTTTTTGTAACACAGTGGCCGTTTCTCAATGTCGAGTAGAGCTGCTGCAGAGCCACTATTTCAAGTATACTACATCATCGAGTGGCGCCGAAGGACTGTTTAAATGCATGTTAAATGCCCAGCATTCGGCGCCACTCGATGACGTAGTATACTTGAAATAGTGGCTCTGCAGCAGGTTTACTCGACATTGAGAAACGGCCCCTCAGACTGAAAAGTGGTGTGTTCAGGTGGGAAAGTGACAACAGTGCATACCCTCTATGACTATAATTCACCAACAATATTATTATTACTATTGGTAGACGACCCAAAATGTGGCTTTTAATCATTGTTGCAGTGTAGAGAACTAGCTAGCTTTTGCGTAATCTCTGCAATAAGGAGAAAATGCACAGTACCCAGTAAACGTTCAATGCACAAGCTACCCTTACTCACCTTGACGTTACTGTGAACATATTGAATCTAAGATGAAGAAGAAGATGACTTCATTAATCCTCAAGGGGAAAATTCAGTTTTTTGATCTAGAAAGGTTCTGTTTATCCTTCTCGATTAATGCTTGTTGGATTTTAAATGCATTTAAGGGTTGCATCCTAATGAGTGCTTTTGATACTTCAGCAGATAATAGTTTTACTTAGGTAAGGTTTTGAATACAGGACCTTCACTTAAGTAAAATATCTGAATACTTACCCCAACACTGGCCAGCAGTTGTATTTCTTTACATGTTTCGCAAATAATAATATTCTGTTTTTGTAAGGAAATACATTTAAATCGAGGCAGCAGGCAGAACAGTTGAATGTATTATTCATATCTGAACTCTAATGAACATCATGTGGCAGCTCATGTTTCCTCTTTTAAACCGCGCTGAATTAGTTTATTATGACAGAAAACACCCGTTTTTCTGCAGTGACTTTTTTTACGGTGTGGAAAATACACAAAATAAATAATAAAAATCGGATTCTTCCTGCCTGCCGCGCTCTGTGGTTCTCTCCGTCAGGGGTTTATGACCCCCCCGCTGTAACAACCGACACTGCAGTAATGTGTGTTTGTGTGTAAATGGCAGCGGCTGCAGTAATCATGAAGAATGGCTGCAATCGAGGCGTTTAAAAAGCTTCAGATTAATAACAGGACGATGTGCACAGAGCAGCTGGGGCTCCTCTGTGGGATCAATGAGCTTTCATCTTTACTGCTGCTGTTGTCTCTACACACACACACACACACACACACACACACACACACACACACACACACACACAGCCAGACACGGCTTCATTAGCGGCCCTGAATATGTATTTATATCAGCAGCAATGAGGTGTGATGGAGGCTGCACAGCTGATGGAGGCTGCACAGCTGATGGAGCTAATATTCACAATGATCACAGGGTGTGTTGATTAAACCTGATGGCTTCTAATGAGGAGTTTGTGGGAAAGCACTTCTACTTCTTTGAATATGCATTTGTTTTTAATGAATAATTTTCTCACCGAGAAAAATAACTCGTTTTAGAAAAAGAAAGTATTTAAGCTCCTGGTGTGAAAAGCCCCATTGTGTCGGTAATAATTAGCCTCATAAAGGGTTTTTTTGTATCACACTGCTAGTGGGTGCAGAGAGGAATACAAACAGATAGATAAGGGGCATTTTAACCTTTTTACACATCAAAGCGTGTTAACAGGTGTTATGGAGCACTGCTGTTTAAGTGGAAAAAAGTTGTTATAATATATTGAGCGAAATATCCTCACACCTGCTACAAAGTGGAAATAATTATACATAAATTAACCCTTGGATTTGGTTCAGCGTTCAAGAAGAAACCGATCACATCAAAACAGTTTATTGAGGATTTTGTTGTGGATTTGTTTTATAGGGAGATGATGTCCTGAATTATAAATCGCAAACACATTGATAGAAGCTTTTACTGTGAGAAACAGGACAAACTTAGCTGAAGCTGTTATCAAAAGCAACTTACATTGATGATGCTAATCCAATAATATATTGCTATTACATGTTACTTGTTAGACGCTTTTATCCAAAGCGACTTACATACTCAATACTGTGGGCAATCCCCACAGGAGCAATTTGGGGTGAAGTGTCTCAGGGACACAACGACATGCTGACCGCAGTAGGGTTTGAACCTGTGACCCCCTGATCCGAACACCAACGCACAACCCACTGCACCACACGCCTCCGTGCTATAACTGGTAATGATGCAGTGGTTGCATCTAAAAAGTCAGGATTGACCTTAAGTTAATAAATGTAATTCCTCATGTTAGTGACCCATGCCATCTTCAGCAGGAAGCATGTTGATAGTATGAAACCAGACAATTGTGACACAGAAGTTATTGAACTAAATGATTATATGAACATTAAAGCTTACTTCCACAGTCTCAGTTCTACAACCTTGTTTTTCTTCGTGTTTTCAGGTTCAGGTTCTTTATTTGTACCCGTAGGTAGATTTAGTTCGTAGATAAAAAGACAAGGGATCCATCCTGACACACTCTAAAGACAAACACAGACACAACTCTAATAAAAGTACACCCTGCTCCGTCAAATCTCAACATATTTAAAAACATTTAAAAGAAAAGCACTAGTACAAACATGGACATTCATAATTAAACAAATAAATAAATAGGCATCTGTGTGACGCTCCTATGATGTGTTAATTTGTGCAATAGGTGCTGGGATAAAACTGTTTTTTTTGTCTCTGTAACGGGTTGATTTGGAGGTGGCTGTTTCCACCAGGCCGATCCATGCCGTGCCGTTCTGTTCTGTGCCGGTCCAGCTGGCAGGTGACAGCAGAGTCAATGTCCTTGTTGGCAGGCAGAAGCTGTGGCAGATTAAAGGAGCATTTACATAATATCACTACAACCTCCTCCTTTTATCCCCCGGAAGTTCCCCGATCACACTTCACTTCTGTAAGAAATATCTAAACGTCCTTAAATAATCATTTCCTCAGTTTGGTAATCCTATTAACGGTAGATTAAATCGTTTTTGTCCGTTGGCCTTTGAAGTCTTTGAACTCTCCGTGCCATCAGCTGCTGCAGGGTTTTCCCTCTGAAGCCTGTATTAGAGGAAGCCTCCGTCAGCGCCTCACAAACCTTCAGCTGGCTCCACTGGTTTATGTAATACCAGTGAATACTGACAGCTGATGGATGAAAGAGGAAATGTTGCACCTGTATCACTGGGGACATTTTCCTGTCCTTGTGTGAACACACCACATATGAGACCCTTTCTGTTTCCATTTACAGTATGTGGGCCGCAGGTGTGACCCTCATGAGCAAAACTGGTGAAACCCATTGCTATTAAGTGCTATGGACATAAAACTACTTCCTGTTTCAGTCATTCTGCCTAAATTGCTGTTCATTCAGATAATTGTGGTGAGGGGATGATGTATTTTTGTAGGTCAAACCAGAACAGTATCTATGGGTCCCCTCGACTAAAAGCTATTGGCATTTGTTCCATTGAAAGCAGGATATCTCCACATATAAACACCACTTTATGATTTCTGAAGTAAAAAGCTAACATTGGGCTATAAAGGAACTACAGCACGGTCACATGACTTCACGTCACCACCGCTAAGCTAAAGGCGGCTAATGATGGGCGTGATGACGTTTAGTCGTCTCATTTAGACACTTAAACCAAGATTTTTAAGACACAAAGACGTTTCAGACATTTACCACTGGGGTATTTACTGGCACATTTTATGTTGGTTCTTGAGAAAAAGTAAAGAACTAGGTCTAGTCATTCAGTATCATCCTCTTTGAACCAGGAATGTCTTTACTAACATTTGGGACAATCCATTCAATAGTTGGTGAGATATTTCAAATCGGAAGCCCAGTATTGGACCAATACATTGGCGACCGTAGAGCTTTGCTGCAAGAATGGCTAAAAACTAGCACCACATTTTGACTCATACATGATCATGTGACTCTTTTAGGACGTCATCTACTATCCGATTATGATGGTAATTTGTTAAAACACAACACAGTGATCACTAAGCAGTTCAGATGCATCACTTTGTTGAAAATAACCCCTGAGCATTGAGCAAGCCTGTGTGGTAATTCAACTTCCTGTCTGGAGATGGGTAACAAATGGAAACGAAAATACATATACTCAAGTGTAAAAGCAACAGCTATGCAATATTGTCCAAACATCTCCTGTGTACGTAAGCTTACGTCCGGCCTGAAAAAGTATTTCCCAGCCTTAACGGTACGTCCACACAGCAGCGTTAAAAAAATCTTGGAGGTCGGCGTATCTGAAGCTTGGGGATTTTTTGCGAGCAACGCGACCAACAACCAATCACATGAATCTCCCGCCCCCGACATACAAAGCAAAAAAGCCCGAAGTAAACTGGATATAAACTCCCCAAACAGGCGAAAACCTACCACTCTCTCTGCCACCTCCCTCCATGCCTGGCTCCTCCGGTTTGTATCCCGGTAGGTAAATAGGGACTGGTCATAAAGCACCGGGTGATTCCCTACCGCTATAATTAATTTCTCCTCCATTTTTTGGAATATGAGGAAATGACCTGCGGTATGTCTCTCCCAGCATACACGCGGTTTGATTGGCTAGCGCTTGTACTGTCAGATTTGCATAAACGGGATTTGATTGGCTGATGCTTCCACCTCAGCTTCAAAAGTTGAACATTGCTCAACTTTTGAAGCCTGAGATGCCTGGAAATCTCTGCTTTGCTTCCCACAATGCAGTTCGGCGAAAAGTGAGGCAAAGTGACGTCACCCCATTCAAAGTGAATGGGCAGAAGCGTTGGAAGATTTTTTTAACGCTGCTGTGTGGACGGGCCGTAAGGCAACGAGTCCTTCACATCTTTCTCAACTGTCGACTTCAGAAATCTCTAACTCAATTTCCACCTTCTCACTTTGTAAAGCCAGGAAACATTGGGAGGAAATCAGCAGGAACCACAGTGGAGGAAAAATGGCTTCAGGACACATTCAGGGTCCTGCTGTCAGCTCCCCAAAAAAAACCCACTTTCACTGATGTATTTTTCTGTCGGCCCTGGATCCCGCTGTGCAGACTCAGCTCGACGGTTTCTGTTCTGAATCGGGAGGTGGGGCTGCTGAAATGAATACGTTTAGGAAAGAAGATTAACATAGAGAGTGGGACGAATTGGATGAATTACTTTGGACTCTGCGGATGTACAGCCTTTTGTTTTAATTTTCATTATCAACGTTATTTGGATTTTTATGCATGCAGTACTCTAAAGTAGCTCTGCTGGACCAGAGTTCATTTAGAGGTCATATTTAGGTCTCGCAACGTGGTTGTCTCGTAGCTTGGTCTCCTAAAACTAACATGCAATGAAGCTTTATTGTCGATAACGGTTTAAATGGAAGCATATTTTGTCCCAGACTACATTTGGATCGTATCACAAGAAATGTTTTTAATCAAAGTATGCAGAGGGCTACTTTAGGGGCTGAAGGGTCCATCAAACATCGGGCTTTTATGGAAAACTAAATGGAGGATGAAGGCAAATAGCAGAGTGACATTTGACCTCTGCATTTAACCCATCCTAGGACTAGAATCAGTGGGCAGCTATATTACTTTAGGCTGTTATGGGACTTGGACCGGCGATCCTCTGGCTCCCAAACTACAACTGTAATCCTGGGGAAAATATATATTTCCTCTGAATGCTATTGAGAATGCAGTTTAGTTGTTTAGGAACGTCATTTTGCCAGAGCAAGGGTAGTCACGTGAGATTGAGGGAAAAGTTCTCGCACCTATTACAAAGAGGGTAATAATATACTTTACCCATAAATTAGCTCTTTCAGTGTTCAAGAATTAAACAATAACAGATATTCTCGGATGAGAAGTTTACAGAATGAGACATTTAGTAAGACTTTCTTTGACCAACATTTATTTAGTCTTTCTCCAATTTACATCAAAGATGATAAAGAGGATTTTGTTTAAGGATTTGGATTTAAGTGTGCTTGGATGCTTGCCATTGGGAGCGAATTTGGATTAAGTAGGTTTTTGGGGGATAATTAGGTATCAACACATTAATCCCAAACCCTTGCAGTTATCATGGCAATGTAATGACGTCTCTATCCAAAGCTACTTAAATGAGTCACTGCTGATGCTAATCCAAGAAGACTCTGCTGGTAATGATGCTCAATAAAGGTAAAACAGATTGCCATGAGTGTTTTCAGAAGATGCCACCAAGGAAGAATGAGATGGGAAACAACAGGACTTAATGTTTGATTTCTGAGAGTAAAAAAAGGAGCTACTAGCCTTTCTGCATAGTCTCAGTCGAACCGAGACGTTCCCCTCCAGGAGAACCGGGTTCCTCTTGTTCTAACAGCGGGATCTCCTGCGGGCTGACTCCTGTCTGAACTCCTATCTGTCTGAGCCGACACCCTCCACCTCCCAGGCTAAATCCAGCACCTGTTCATTATACAGCGTCTCGGCTGATAGCGAGGCTCGTCTGAGGGGTTTCAGAGCGATTTTGTTTCTCTCTCTCTCTCTCTCTCTCTCTCTCTCTCTCTCTCTCTCTCTCTCTCTCTCTCTCTCTCTCTCTCTCCTCGTCTCCTCTCCTCTCTCTCTCTCTCTCGCTCTCTCTCTCTCTCTCTCTCTCTCTCTCTCGTTGTTGTCGTCTTGAGGCGTTACAGTTATCAGGGGTTTATGACGAGAGGAGCTCTGCGAGGAGTTCAAAACTTTAAGACCTGGAATCAGAAAAACTTCAGAACAATGAAAGAGTTACACTCAACTATCATCCGTAATACAACCTTCCTAAAGAGAAGTTCCTTAAAGGGACAAACTGTCAATACAAAAATATTTAACCATGACTTGATTAAAGGGGCCCTATTCTGTTCATATTAATATGTAGTGTCTCTATTTTAAAGAGTCCTCTCCTGCTGATGTTCAGGTGTATATCAGTATGTAGTGTCTCTATTTTAAAGAGTCCTCTCCTGCTGATGTTCAGGTGTATATCAGTATGTAGTGTCTCTACTTTTAAAGAGTCCTCTCCTGATGATGTTCAGGTGTATATCAGTATTTAGTGTCTCTACTTTAAAGAGTCCTCTCCTGCTGATGTTCAGGTGTATATCAGTATGTAGTGTCTCTACTTTAAAGAGTCCTCTCCTGCTGATGTTCAGGTGTATATCAGTATGTAGTGTCTCTACTTTAAAGAGTCCTCTCCTGCTGATGTTCAGGTGTATATCAGTATGTAGTGTCTCTACTTAAGAGTCCTCTCCTGCTGATGTTCAGGTGTATATCAGTATGTAGTGTCTCTACTTTAAAGAGTCCTCTCCTGCTGATGTTTCAGGTGGTATATCAGTATGTAGTGTCTCTACTTTAAAGAGTCCTCTCCTGCTGATGTTCAGGTGTATATCAGTATGTAGTGTCTCTACTTTAAGAGTCCTCTCCTGCTGATGTTCAGGTGTATATCAGTATGTAGTGTCTCTACTTTAAAGAGTCCCTCTCCTGCTGATGTTCAGGTGTATATCAGTATGTAGTGTCTCTACTTTTAAAGAGTCCTCTCCTGCTGATGTTCAGGTGTATATCAGTAATAGTAGTGTCTCTACTTTAAAGAGTCCTCTCCTGCTGATGTTCAGGTGTATATCAGTATGTAGTGTCCTCTACTTTAAAGAGTTCCTCTCCTGCTGATGTTCAGGTGTATATCAGTATGTAGTGTCTCTACTTTAAAGAGTCCTCTCCTGCTGATGTTCAGGTGTATATCAGTATGTAGTGTCTCTACTTTAAAGAGTCCTCTCTGCTGATGTTCAGGTGTATATCAGTATGTAGTGTCTCTACTTTAAAGAGTCCTCTCCTGCGGATGTTCAGGTGTATATCAGTATGTAGTGTCTCTACTTTAAAGAGTCCTCTCCTGCCTGATGTTCAGGTGTATATCAGTATGTAGTGTCTCTACTTTAAAGAGTCCTCTCCTGCTGATGTTCAGGTGTATATCAGTATTTAGTGTCTCTACTTTAAAGAGTTCTCTCTTGCTGATGTTCAGGTGTATATCAGTATTTAGTGTCTCTACTTTAAAGAGTTCTCTCTTGCTGATGTTCAGGTGTATATCAGTATGTAGTGTCTCTACTTTAAAGAGTCCTCTCCTGCTGATGTTCAGGTGTATATCAGTATGTAGTGTCTCTACTTTAAGAGTTCTCTCTTGCTGATGTTCAGGTGTATATCAGTAAGTAGTGTCTCTACTTTAAAGAGTCCTCTCCTGCTGATGTTCAGGTGTATATCAGTATGTAGTGTCTCTACTTTAAAGAGTCCTCTCCTGCTGATGTTCAGGTGTATATCAGTATGTAGTGTCTCTACTTTAAAGAGTTCTCTCTTGCTGATGTTCAGGTGTATATCAGTATTTAGTGTCTCTACTTTAAAGAGTTCTCTCTTGCTGATGTTCAGGTGTATATCAGTATTTAGTGTATGTAATTTTCTGCTTTCTCTTCGACGAAGACTCAACATTTGATGTTTCAATGAAGACAAAGTGTCTCAAGAAAGACTTATTTTTGTTCTTCTTTAAAACTTGGCGGCTGATATACCCCTCATTCAAACACTCGTGTGTGTGTGTGTGTGTGTGTGTGTGTGTGTGTGTGTGTGTGTGTGTGTGTGTGTGTGTGTGTGTGTGTGTGTGTGTGTGTGTGTGTGTGTGTGTGTGTGTGTGTGTGTGTGTGTGTGTGTGTGTGTGTGTGTGTGTGTGTGTGTGTGTGTGTGTGTGTGTGTGTGTGTGTGTGTGTGTGTGTGTGTGTGTGTGTGTGTGTGTGTGTGTGTGTGTGTGTGTGTGTGTGTGTGTGTGTGTGTGTGTGTGTGTGTGTGTGTGTGTGTGTGTACGTACTGGAGGATGTGATGGTGTTGTATTTTTGCCGACGCTCTGTCGGATCAGTCTCTGTGTGGAAAAACTCTCCCGTCTTTTCTCTCCTGCAGGAGTGTGAAAGCCTGCTGAAGATAATCTGCTTTTCTGTCTCTCCTTTCTCTCGGCTGCTCATCCTCTTCCATCTTCCTTTCTGTACGTCTTCTTATCCTTTAAACTGTTTCTTTTCTTCCTCCTATAAGACACAAATACTTTCCGTCTCGCCTCACCTGTTTCTGGTTTTCATATTTGGCCGTTTACTTTTGTCTTTTCCATGAGGATCGTTTATGTTCTCCTTGTCCTGGTCCATTAATCCGACTCTTCACACATTGTCTTGTCATTTGTAATTTATTTATTTCCTTTTTCCTGGAGAGTTGCGTTTCTTTTCCTTCCACTTCCTCTGCATGCAGTCTGAGGAGTGGATGAATATTTCATGGCGATGGATCCCTCAGCGTTTCCTCCCTCGAGAACGAGTTACCGAGAGCCAAATGAACCATCGGCAGTCAGCAGCTCACCTTTTTGCTCCAACAAATAAACCACTCACTAGCGGCGGCCAATCGAACAGAGGTAGAGGAGGTAGAGGGACAAGCCTGTCATTAGGGAGGTTTGTCTCGAGAGTCCAAAAACAAACTGCATTCAGAACAAGACTGATGGAAAGAAAACGTTAAGAACAAACAGAAACAAAATGAGTATGAATTTATACAGATAGATAGATAGATACATATGTACTTTATTAATCCCAATTTGGGAAATTATTTTGTTACAGGAGCAGTGTGTTCAACATTAAAATAAAAATACTTAAAAAGTGGAATAGAGTTAACAATTACAAATAAAATGAAAAATAGTTAATCAAATATAAACAATAGACATTAATATATGCAAAAGACACAACTGTCCTCGTGTGAAACCAAGAGTCAACTTTGACATTTTTGAATTCAATAATGTATCAAAGCCACTATCCTTCACTAAACCTAACCAAAACTTCCATTGCCAAAGACCTTAACAAGCGTTTTTTTGTTGACATTTTTTTTTAAATTTACTACAGTGACTAACGGGTGCGGAAAAAAAACAGCAGCCTAAAACATTTCCATTGGGAGAAACATGCTGCAGTTTTAAAAACAGTGCAAATAAAACACAAATGTGCCAAACACATGCAAATGAAGAAACCTCTGCAGAGTGTTTATTAAAAGCGTACCATAAACAAAACACTACATATACAAAACGCTGCGGAAACAGGGGACAATAAAAGGTGACGCACACAGCTGGGACCGGAGCGCTTGGTGATGTTCAGGATTATAAAGTTCGCAAACTGTCTCTGTTGTTGGAAACTTACCTAAAATGTACATTTTATCGACTTAGTTCAACAATGTGATCACATGACTCCTTCTGATATTACTGCAGATCTGCCTATCCGACCTAGTCAATTCAAATATACTGACAAACACTATTAATTATAAAATAGAATAACTCTGCGAGATTGACAGTTGGCCAACTTTATAATCCCTGAACAAGCCCTCCATTTTAGCTGTGCCTCAGTTTTCAGTGTCCCCCTGGTTTCAGTTGTGTTTTGCATGAATATTTGCACACAGGGATGCTCCTGGTGGTCGGTGGAGATGCCGTGAGCTCACCTGAGGGCATAAAGTTGCCTTGGACTCCAGACAACATTATTAGTATACTGCGAGAAACACAGAGTGGTTCCTGGCAATGATGGGCTCAATCAGCGCTGGGTGTCTTGGTAAAAGCTTGAATGTAATGAGAGTTCATTTATATGTAAAGGTCCCTCACTTTAGCTTTAATAGACCCAGGTCTGTCTGCTTTAGCTTTGGGAAGATCATCTCTGTGTAAAGTTTAATTTCACTCTTAGACTTCAGCTTGTTCACTGAGTATTGGAGCTCTGCTAACGACTGATTACTTCTTGCTGCTTCTTTACAATAAAAGCTTTTCTGGCTGTTGTTCCAGTGATAAGCTTTTATTGTGAATACTTTTTCGAAGAAATACAAAAACAGTGAAACACTGTCGACCCAAAATGGATGCTAACACCCTCAATGTATGACTTAAAGTCAGTCTGTCGTTGGACAATTGTTTAGTGACTAAAGCTGTTTTCTCTGTCCCCCAAATGCTAGTGGCCTATAGGGAAACGTACAACCCTAAATGGGCTCTTTAGCTTCTCATTGGCGTCTCATTATTATATTATTATTATTATGATGCGCCGCTTTCCACCTTCTTCTCCAGCAGGACTCAGATGAGGATGTTGCACTCTTCCTTGTACATGTGATGTTTTGGTGTTGTTTTGTTTTGTTTCTTTCCGTTAAAGGTAGGGTATGTAATTTTGGAGAAACCAGCTTGAGATCGCTAGAATTTGAAAATACACAACCGGAAAAAATCTGCCACTTCCTTACAGAGCCCCTCCTCCAACACACACAAACGCGCACATGACCAATGAGGGCACGAGATAAGTTTGTGCACAGATGGAAGGCTGACAGGCAGGTAGGCCATCCAGTTATTTTAGCCGGGCCGGCTCAGATGATTGGTCGTCCTTTTTACAGCACTACGGCTTCCACAGATGATATTTTTTAATGGATTTTTTGTCAAAGCACTTCAGATATTCATTGCTATCGGGATGTTAAGAGCATTCCATGGAATATAACAAAAAGTGTATCTCGAGCCGGTTTCTCAAATGTACCTACCCTACCTTTAACTGTCAAGTGGGAAATAAGTAGTTGTTGTGTTTCTCTTATTATCCTAAGATACTGTTACGTTTGGCTGTGAAAAATAAATATGAAGGACAGACCATCTATTTTTTTTTATTTTTTTTAGAAAGGGGCAGGTCATATAAGATGATTTTCTTCTCCCTGCTCCTTTTCGGTCAATGGTGTGTTTACAGAGACATGTTTTGTTAACAATTGTTATACATTAAGTTTTGCATACCATGAACGAAACAAATACAAATGAAATGAAATGTTGGGGAATAATGCGGTGGAATTTAACCAATAGAAACTAATAATTATAAAATCATGAGGAAACATTTGTGTTATACTGAAATGAAGATACTTTGAATAAGACAGTCTTTTAAGGAGTTTATTCTTGCAAGAAGGTAACAACGTGTGTCGAGCAGCCTGCAGCAAAGTACACAAATCAGGAGGTCTGCAGAGGGTCTTATAGTCACATTTTTAGACAAAGAATATAAGAGGAGGTGTTAAGACATAATATATAGGATTCTTTTAAACACACCTGCTAGCAACAAGAGAGACATCATGTCTGCATTCCTTAAAGGGAGAAGACCACCAACCTCATAATATGAAATAGATCCAACATTATTTACGACTCATGTAGGTTAGACATATTTACCGCTACCTGTCAACCATTATGTTAGAAATTGCAACATTCAAAGATTAAATATTCAAAGGTTTTATTGTCATAAGCTACAGGGTAGAAATGGCAATGAAATTCTTCTGACCTCCAACGATTCAACATATATAATAAAATACAAAGATACAAATAAAAAATAGTGCAAGAAGTCTATATACATGTAAATAGAATATGATATATACAAGAACAGAAATTGTACATTAAGACAAAATTAAATAAGGTTTATTGCAGTGATAATTATTTAGATAAATAAGTAGATGACAAACAGATGAATGGTAACTTTTCAATGCTCACTTAGAATGATAAATATCCCATTACAATAATAATTCACAATCATTTTCAGCTTAAATACTGGTGTTATGTTAAAGAGACGAATGTGAAACAAGGGTACTATTGTCTTTGTGTCTGTATCCGAGTCCTCAGAGCTGCTTTCACTGAATACTTCATCAGCTGCAGGAAACCCAGAGCGCTCCAATTATCCCTCGTTAACAATGACGAAAGACAAATTGGAACAAAGGTTTCTTTTCTTGATCTCTTTTAACCGTTCTGTTCAGAAAGATGTTCTCGTGACCGTTTGGCGTTACTGTTTACATCTTTCTGTACGTCTAAAAATAGATGTGTGTCTTATCTCTTACTTTATCATGTAAATCAGACCCATTTGGAGCTGTGTAAAATTGTAATGAGCTATAGGCTAGCAGTTTCTCTTTACTTCTAGTCTTTGTGCTAAGCTAGGCTAAACACGACCTCTATACTGGACGTGCACTGTGGGAAATATATCCATCTGAATCATTTGAACTGTGGTTTCTTGTTAGCTAACCTTCTGAAAGCATTAGCTAGCATTAGCTTAGATTGTTAGCATACTGTTTTAGGATTTGGAAATCAGCTTTGTTCATGACAGGTGCAGTAAAATCAACATATCTCAAGTTAATGTCGGCAAAACTTGAAATCACTGTTACTAAGTCGTGCAGGTTGTATTTTTGTTTACTTTGGTTGAAGCTATCAGTTTCCCTCTGCCTTAACCTTTGTGCTTAGGCTTAACACATCGAGATGATCCGATTCCACTCATCTGACAGAAAAAGACTTTACCGAAACGATATCTTCTCAAGCTATTTCTTTGGGTTTCTTGTCTGAATTGGGATCTTGTAAGGAGCGCAGATTATGTGTTTTTAGATAAGATCAGAAAGGAAGGAATTATTGAGACAAATGTTTGCTTGGGCTATATGGAACTTTTGTTTTGGTGAACTTCTCAGTATTTAGACTGCTTTATATTGTGTCCAAAGCCTTTTAATAGTGTTTTATTGTCAAAGTTTCACGGTCTACTGTATATTTTCTACTTTTTAATGCTGCTTTAATTCTATTTTGAGATGTTTAAAGTGGACCTATCATGCTATATTATAATAATATAGTGTAGGACCATACCTATATAAGGCATATTTATACTTACCGATATTTATACCAAACAGATCATGCATTTTAGCCATGCCTCATTTCGCTCAATTTGCACTATTTTACCCCTGTTTTTGCAAGGGCTGATTCAGTGAGAACAGCACCACCTACAGGCCTGGCATATGTACTACAGCGTCTCCAGCGCTTTCGAACGGCAATGGCCGTGGCTGTCTCCTCCTGATTGGTGGAGTTGGCCCAATAGCCGTAGCGCCACCGTCCGACGTCAGGACAGTGTTCAAATCTGGATCAGTTTTTATCAGATCTGTTGCAGCCCCTTTTTTAGAGATTTGGGTATGGAGGAAAATAGAGAGGGTTGTGTTTTCTGACACTTGGTGAGTTCCCTGGAACACCGGGGACACATATTCATGTATACAAGACGTACAAAAGTGCATTTTGCATGATAGGTCCCCTTTCAATTATAGTATTGTTTATTTCTACTCTTTAATTCCTACTTATGTGCAATGCCTTGTTTTGTTTTGTTGTTTTTTATGCTGCTGTAGCGCAAACATTTCCCAATTATCCTCTTATCCTCTTATCTTATTTAGAAGTAGCTTTTAGATATCACTACGCTTATCAGCCAACACTGATTACCAAAACACCCAAACCAATAGCTTGTTGAGCAAATATCATTAGCATGAGAAACCTATGGGAAGAAGTAGCCGACTGAACTTTTAAAACTAACACATAGCAAGACTTTGGAGACTTTTAACTTTGCAGAATAGTATTTGAAATTCAGGATAATCTCTTAATTATAATAAGAGTAGTTGGTGGTGTAATGTGTGCAGTACCAATGGTAGCTTCAGCTGTCGTCCCTTGTTGTGTGATGTCACTGGTTGATGATAAAATATTATTACAAAATACTTGATATACCAAAAAACGACGTATAGTATTACGAAATATTAATTAAAGTAACATTATTTAACCGGCGTGATCCGCTTCACTCTCATAGATATATGGATTTAATACACTGACCTTTCCCCAGCTTCAATGCACGTAAAAAAAAAAGTAATTTATGAATTATAGATGTCTGTTTGTGTCACGTTTCAAAATCCTCCGAATCAAGAGAAAGTATTTTGGCACCATCAGCAGACAGTTAGTGTTTCAACAGAACAGTATTAATGACGGACACACGGAAACAACCTTGAGCAAAATCACACGGTCCTGTCTGACTCACAGTGATTAGCTGTTGCTGTGGATTTCATCACCCACTCCCACTGTAAGAGGACAACCCCCCCCCCCCCCCCCCCCCCCCATACTTCAGCAGGCGGAGGGTTACTAGTGGTATGGTTGTCATGCTGCAAAAAGCTCCAAGGCTTCAGACAAAAGGATCAAGCCTCTGGAAAAACGATGCGAGACTGAAACAGAAATCAGAGTTTGTTTTCCTTTCATCTCACATGAAGGAGGGTGACCTTAACCTGACCTTGATCCCACGATGAAAGGACCATGGCCTGCAAGAATTAACTCAACATGGCATTCAAGTAGTAAGAAAAACTAGGGCACAAACAGGATAAGCATCAAGGCGAAGTGTATGACTGTGTAAACACGGAGAAGGAAAAAAGAAGTCGCTATGACTGAATCTTTGAAAAGCAAACATGTTTTGAGTACTGAGGCCTGTACTACGAATCCAGTTCAACAGACCCTGGATATGTTTGAGTTATCCGGCTTAACTAACCCTAACAAACGCGCTCTCGCTAAGCGGTCCTACGACGCTGGTTATCAACTCGGTAACTCAAGCCAGGGTTTCTCCGTCCAGCTGAGTGCGCGTTCACATGAAAGGGGCGGGGCTAGCAACATTTGACCAATCACAAACATGGAGAAGCGTACTGACAGCGCAGCGTCATACTTCCTGAATGAAAAGTGAACTTTAATATTAGTCAAATATGAAGAAGTTAAACTTTAAACATCCATGACTTAAACACTTTATCCAGGATAAAAGCCACATAGCTGCACCTGCAAGGTGAATACAGCTGGTAAAAGAAAAAGTGTTTGAATGCGTACATTAACAGCTTTATGATATCACTGCCCCGTCCAAGACACAAGTGGATCTGACTTTAATTACATTTGACTCGAGTGTTTCGTCAACTTAATGTGTTGCTTAAAATAATACTTCTGCATACAGTATGTGACACTGTGAGTGTTGCACGGCCAGATACGGCTCAAGAAGCTGACTCAAATAAGGAAATATATGATACATTATGATGTGATATGATGTGATATGAATGATAATGGGACACATCTACGTCTGCACTCACAGTGCTTATGTTGTGGCAGATATTTAAGTAAGCTTTCTTAACGCTAATATTATAATAGTCAGATTGCTCTGAAGATGGGAGGGGATATTCTATTAATATTCACGTTCACACAGTCAGTTGATTTTTGCCGGCCGTCTTTCCTGCAACGGCAGTTTTTCTGTATTTCCTCTATCCTGTAATATGACTTGATCGCTTTAAACTCCGCACACTGAAAATAACCAAGAAATGAGAATACATTTGAAAACCATTTAGATGCATGGAATATAGTTGTGAAAGACCAGATTATTTGGCATTTTGTTTATCGTTTTGATGTCCAATCTCAGCTCAGGTGGAACCAATTAAAGTACCAAGTACTATTTAGCAAACCCCCCCAAAAATGAGACATGTTGAGCCTCACCTTTTTAGTGGAAATGTGGCTATAGATAACCAGAAATCAGAATAAAAGCAACATTTATTGCCAAGTAGGTTTACACATACAAGGAATTTGCCTTGGTGTATACAGTGTGGTGCGTACATACAAACGTTGAAGATAAATTGTGTGAAAAAGACCAAAAAATACAACTATTATAACATTAAAATATACATAAATATTTACACAAGGTAAAGATATACCCAAAAAACTACAGACAGTTTTACAAAATACATGGATTACGCCAGTTAAATACCGTATTTTTTAACACTGTTTTTGGGTATATTTTTATCTTATGTAAATATTAAAGGGGACCTATCATGCAAAATGCACTTTTGTACGTCTTTTCTACATGAATATGTGTCCCCGGTGTTCCAGGGAACTCACCAAGTGTCAGAAAACACAACCCTCTCTATTTTCCTCCATACCCAAATCTCTAAAAAAGGGGCTGCAACGGATCTGATCAAAACTGATCCAGATTTGAACACTGTCCTGACGTCAGGACGGTGGCGCTACGGCTATTGGGCCAACTCCACCAATCAGGAGGAGACAGCCACGGCCATTGCCGTTCGAAAGCACTGGAGACGCTGTAGTACATATGCCAGGCCTCTAGATGGTGCTGTTCTCACAGAATCAGCCCTTGCTAAAACAGAGCTAACATTTTTCAAATTGAGCAAAATGAGGCATGGCTAAAATGCATGATCTGTTTGGTATTTTGAAAAAAAAAAAGTATAAATATGCCTTATATAGGTATGGTCCTACACTATATTATTCAAATATAGCATGATAGGTCCACTTTAAGTCATATTAATTAACCGTTTCACTCTCATAGATACAGTATATGGATTTTTGTTGGGTCAAAAGCTATCTTCCAAAAGAAAATCCCCCATTTTAGTTTTTTGACGTCCCCTTGATATTATACTATTAATTTGAGGGATTGAATGAAGCTGTTTCTTCATGAAATTAGTTTTTACTCCCCCTTTGACACCTGCCAAGCTCCCTGGTGTTCAAGAAATGTCTTCCATCTTGTATTCAAAATGACTGGAAAATAACTAGATTTCACGTCTTTTGAAAAGCAATTTCTCTACAGTATGTAAATTGGGATTGACTTGATTGGCAGCTCTTCTTCTTTATCTTACAAGCAGTTAAAAGAGAATTTCAATGTCTTGAAGGCAATAAATGTTGTATTTTAATGCGTTATTAAATCTGGTCTTAGTGGAAAAGCTGATGTTTGTGCTTCTGAACAGATGGAAACATAAATCAAACATTATCCAGTTTCAACACTTTCTCCCTCTGCAACCTCATCTTATTTGTGTGTTTGCTTCATATTTCATGTTGTATGACACCCAGGTCGCCTTTACGTGTTTCTCCACTTGGTCTGATGTGTTTCTCCGTCACAGTTTAACAGATGTTGAGGCAGACATACGGCCCATCACCTCCTCCTTCCTCCTCAACTCCTCATTTGCTTCACTTCTCGTAAAGATTATGCTCCAAATGAGCTCATTAGAGTTTTTAGGGTGAAACCTGAGGGAAAGTGCATTTTAATGGGGAACTTTGCTGCCTTACTTTCTATGATGAACTTTTTCAAACAGATGCAACGTTTGGAAGATTTATAAGATCGTCTTTAGTTCATTGTTGGAAATTCGTATTTGGACAGCGGGACTTCCGTCACATCTTTCGCTTCTTCTGGATGGCAAGTTTCTGGGGATTTTGGCTAAAAGGCTTAATGAAGCCGTTCCCTGCTCAATGTTATGAAAGAGACCTTTAAAGATACTCCAAGCCAGGGGTGTCAAACTCAATTTCATCTCGGGCCACATTAGCATCATGGTTGCACTCAAAGGGCCAGTTTTATATATAAGACTATATAAAATTACATATATAAATATTTGTTATATATAAAATAATGTATTATATTACATTATTGTATTGGATTATTATCGGATAGGGTAATAACTTCATAATTAACTACGTCTGAAAGCAGAAGTCTAGGGCAATTAATTGCAAGTCTCTTCAGTGTGCATGTCCCCTGCTCCAAGCAATGTTTTTTCTTGGATCAAATGTTCATTGGTTGTGCCCCTATGTCATAATCAACCGATGCTTATAGCCTACGGACGTAAAACTCCTCAAAACGCCCTAAATTTCACCCGAAAGACAGTGTTTTTAGCTCAGGGACAGTTTGATCCCACAGGTCATAAGACTATTAAACACCTGAGCTCTGTTAAGTGCCTCCATAAACATTCATCTGTTTGTCATCTTGCAATTGACTTATTTATCTAAATAGTTATCGCCGTAAAAAAACGTATTTAATTTCATTTTACTGTACAATATTTCATTTTACATTCTGTTCTTGTACATATCATATTCTATTTACGTGTATATAGACTTCTTGCTCTATTTTGTACTTATATTTTTGCATTTTATTATATATGTGGCATCATTGGAGGAGCTCAGGTCAGAAGCATTTCATTGCCATTTCTACACTGTGTGCATATGACATTAAAACCTTTGAATCTTGAATTTGAAAAGGAGTAAGCTGATTTTTACCTTTCTTTTTAACCAAATTATATTTAAAACTCCAAAGATAGCGCTTACAAATCACGTACAATGTGAGCTTATATATACTGTATATAAGAGACACTTCTTCTGTGAATGTGGATGATCCTCTCTGCTCATTTGCATCTTTTAGACATGGTGCTTGTTTTGTGAAATGTTGGCAGACCATGCTTACCTCTGGCTTATTCTGAGGAATTATAACACTGTACCCAGTTCCACATGTGGGTCACTGGGTCCGGGCCAAAGCTTGAGCCCAAAATGTCCATTCCTTTCTAACAACAAGTCCAGAGTTGGGCAAAAAAAGACCTTTCAAACTGCAGCTTGTATTCTGGCTCTTATTCCCTGTTGTGTGGATGTTTTCAAAGGCATGTGAAGTTATAGTCCAAAGAAATGGACCGAGGAATTTAAGGATCCTTCAACAAACCTTATTGATATTTAACCTTGAAGGTCAATGTTTGATGACTAAGCTAAGGTCGCATTCACACCTAATAGTCCGCTTCTCTGCTGCGCACCAGACCACAGTTTGTTACATTGTTCCATTTTTCAGAAGGTTCGGTTTGCGTTCACACGGGAAAAACTCAAACGGACTATAAACTTTAAACACAAGTCATGTGCACGGAAATGCTGTTCAACCATTGGTCAGACATTAAGGGGGTAAAACTGCAAATCCCGGCAATTTCTACCGGAGCCTCTGCCATGGAGCATCGGCAGGTTATTCTCATGCTGCTGTTAATCTGGAGAGCATATCAATGGACTCTAGCAGACGGCTCATATGATTATATAATCAGACAACGTGCGATACAAAACATTATAACACATATAATGAGAGACGTTCTGCAGTCAGGAGGGGGTTTCACCGACGGCAGGTGGCTCTGACTTTTATGTATAGTTTTTAGTTTGATAGTTGTTTTTACTTTACTCGACACTGTTCAACTCAGACTGCGTTCACACCAGCGATGAACCGCTCCAGAGTTCACTAGCAAGCGGCCCGAGACCACCTCTTTTAGGCGGACCAGAGTCCGGTTGTTTAGTTCACTTAACAGGTCTCGGACTGCGTTCACACCGACCCAAACGAACCGCACCAAGCGGCTAAACGCACCAGGGTTCGATTCAACCGGACTATACAAGGCTGGTTTGAATGCGACCTAATACTTGCGTGGCTATTTGACAATATACTGTAGCTGCTGAGCTAACAATTGACATGCTAGTTAGCCATAAACATGTGTGTGTACAGCTGTAAGTCATATGATCTTGAAGCTAGCTAAATTGCTGAAAAGAATCTTCAGGAAATCACGATATTTACCTCCTTTCTCATAACTTAATCACAACTACTTTTAAGACAGTTTACTATTGGAATAAGGGGTTTGTTTGTTTGTTTGTTTATGCACAATCTCAATATGTAAGCTCCCTGTTGGTTTGAATTATTTTTCGTGACTACATTTCAATCAGGAGAGACATGTTTTGATGTAACAATATATATTTATTGCCAGGAAACACACAGATGAATGTAATGTGGTTTGGTGATTAGACCCCGTTCATCCAAAGGTTTGACAGTTCTATGATTGGCTTTTGGGAATAGAGACGAAAGTGAGAGGTTTAGTGAATGTGAATTAATATGTGAATGACAGGATATAAAGACAGTCTTCCTGGTTGAACTCGCGCTAAGCTTCATTTCATCTTTTTAGCCTCTGAAAGTAATAGTTGTAAATAACGCCTAAACCTTTCTGTTGTTCTGTAATAACCTTTTTCTTTCTGAAAAATGTGATGACCAAATACTAAAGAGTCCTGCTTCAGATTTATTTGAATTGTTCAGAAATACATTTTAAGACTTACGAATAATCTCAAGGAAGCCAGAAAGAAGCTTTTTTATTATTATTATAAGTTGGACTGAGAGCTTTGTTGTCACGCTGCGCTGCTTGCTCACGTGTTTCCCTGGAAACCTTTCAAGGTTTGTCGTTGAGCGGCTCAAAGGCGAGAAATGAAAAGGGCGAGCGGGCACATACGTCCTGTTTCTATCTGTCACTTTGACTCAGTATTCACAGGGGGGTAACACACTGATAAACACTCGCTGCCATGGCGAACTGTTAATTAAAAGGTCAGAGTAAAAGGCTCTGCCTGAGGCTATAGCTTTAATGATATCTTGTATTACCAATAATTCCATTACACGTCGTGCCTTTGAAAGGTCCGTCCGTGTTATTTGGTCCGCCTTTCGAGTTCAGTCACTCCCGCTGCGAGACTTTCCTCGGTCAAGTTGAAAAGCAAAGTGAAATTGCATTATTCCTTTCTCTTTGGTCCCATGGCCTTCGGACACGCTTCATTTGATTCGACATCATTAAATCTGTGCAACATTAAAGCTTGTGTTTGTGCGTCAAAGACAAAAGCAGCTCGGCTTGAAAAACATCGCATTTACACTTTGGATGTGATGTTGATTATACAACTTGCTTCAGAAGAGAAAAGTTCAGAATCATCCATTAAAATGTACTCATTTCAGGAGGTGGAACATCACTAAGTAAACTGACTCAAGTCAACATTGTATTGTACATATATTTCTGTCATTTCTACAGCTAATTTCAGATGGAGATATTGACTTGTTACCCCATCTAAATGTACTTACCCCTTGTGTGGTGTTCACATTTCTGTGACTCAGCCAGTGTTCGTGGGTCTGGTGGACCCGCTGCCTTTCTGGGTTTCAATTCAACACAATCAAACTATTTTATGTTAAAATACTCAACAGATGTTTAATTCATCCCGATTTCAAGCAATATAAACAGCATGGTTAATATTTGCCCTTTTGCATTTGTTAGATCACATTCATGAATTAAAGTGCTACTTGTTGTTTTGCCCGCTGACCGGCTGGTCCTGTGGCTCAGCTTCTTTCTGTAACTAGCTGATGCTCAATCTCTTCCTCTTCTTCAAAGTCACTGTCAGACTCTGAGTTCTCAGAAATGTGATCCTCACATTCTGAAACACCTTCCTCTTCATCATCATCAAATGGTTCTCTCTGTTCCAGAATCATTTGCAAGGCCCTATGAGCAGAGAATCTTTTGGCCATCTTGATCAGTAGGACCCAAAATGGCGAAGCTTTATTTATTGTGTCTCGCCCCAAATTTGCAACTGGGATAGAATGTGACACACACACACACACACACGCACACGCACACGCACACACACACACACACTTTCCACTTTTGTTAGCCCCGGGTCATCCTGTATGTAATGTAAATGTGTAGGGGGGGGGGGGGTACAGCGGGTGGTCATTGAAAATGTCTTCTGATATATGTTCTTCACAGAAAATGAGCCAAGGCCATTGAGTGTGAGTTTGAAAAGATTATTGATGATATCATTTTTTTTAGCTAAATAATGAAAACTGGTCCCACAGACCCGAATACCATATAAGGGTTAAGAGGCCCTATTATGCTTTTTGAGGGTTGTCCCTTTCCTGTAGTGTGTTATATAGGTTTTAGTGCATGTAAATGGTCTGCAAAGGCTAAAATCCCTGTGTTCCCTCCAAAGGGAGTTTCTCTCTTACAGGCCTTTCTGATGCTGCAAAAAAGAAATTCTGTTGAGATCAATTATCGTAATGTTATTTGACAGCTTATAAAATATGATTTATTTTTTTTTTTTAATTCTACAAACAAACAATCAATCGATTTGCTTACAACCTGTCACCCTGACTAGCGGTACGTGCACATAGTATTGATTAAATGCATGCAACTGTTCCACATTTTGAAAATCTGAGGATTATAAAAATTGTAAAATGCAAAGAGCTACATCAAATGTTCCTGCTCAGCTCATGATTTTTTGTGAAATTTAGGTGAATTTAGCTTTTCAGAGTAGATTCATCAATTTGGCAGAAAGCAGAAGGTCCTACCATTGAATAAAATAAATATTGAAGACGTGACACCAGCTTAAAACATTATACAACATGTCAGAAATCAACAGACTGCTGGTAACTTGTGTCCAAATGAGAACAATTTCATCTTTTAAATCGTTTTTTAGAAAGGGGCGCTGAATGATGAGCTCCAGGTAATGACTGTATTTTTTCCTTTTTGAATATAAAGTATATCTGCAGGAACTTCAGTGCAGAAGCTTACAGCCGAGATGTTCCCTGGAGAGCTTAAAGTAAATCCTCAGGATGCTGGAAGCTGCAGGGATTTCTTTATCTGCTACCCAGGGAATGGGAGCACATTCCCTGTGTGTGTGTGTGTGTGTGTGTGTGTGTGTGTGTGTGTGTGTGTGTGTGTGTGTGTGTGTGTGTGTGTGTGTGTGTGTGTGTGTGTGTGTGTGTGTGTGTGTGTGTGTGTGTGTGTGTGTGTGTGTGTGTGTGTGTGTGTGTGTGTGTGTGTGTGTGTGTGTGTGTGTGTGTGTGTGTGTGTGTGTGTGTGTGTGTGTGTGTGTGTGTGTGTGTGTGTGTGTGTGTGTGTGTGTGTGTGTGTGTGTGTGTGTGTGTGTGTGTGTGTGTGTGTGTGTGTGTGTGTGTGTGTGTGTGTGTGTGTGTGTGTGTGTGTGTGTGTGTGTGTGTGTGTGTGTGTGTGTGTGTGTGTGTGTGTGTGGTGTGTGTGTGTGTGTGTGTGTGTGTGTGTGTGTGTGTGTGTGTGTGTGCTGTGTGGTGTGTGTGTGTGTGTGTGTGTGTGTGTGTGTGTGTGTGTGTGTGTGTCATGCGGGACTCCGTTAACTGATTATTTCCCACTTTGTCGCCCAAAGTTAATTTAGTGGATTTGAGCGCGGCAGGAGAAGACTCACTCGCTGACTTTCCCACTTTGGTTTTTCACATATTGGAAAAGTCTCAGCTGAATCTAAAGCTCATTAAAACCATGCAGTGTGCGTCCATCTTTATTATTTCTGCATTTATCTGCAGTGCTTCCCTCAGGAAGAGCCTCTCATACGGATACATGTGTTTGTTGTCCAACACAGTGTGGTTATAAAACATAATTGAATGCTGCAGAATCGTCCGATATTATTTCTATCTGTTTTTTTCCAGCTCTGTGCATTTAGTTGTTTGCCTCTTATGAAAATTATGAACCACACAATCCTAACTGGAGTCCTATATGTTGGATGCCAGTGTTGTAGTCAAGTCACCAAATCTTGTGTCCGAGTCATCATTTATTGGAGTGGATATATTAGCTGGATGCAAACACTAAGGCCCCGGCTCCACGAGGACGAAAACAGGTTGAATCCGCATATTTCTCATGCGTATAGCCCTCTAAGCTCGACGACGCCGTAAGGGAAACGTAGAAACAGACCCCGCAAACGACAACGGGTCCAAAGGTGGATAGATCTGGGAACTGAGCGCTCTGGGGGGTCCAACGGGGCCGTGGAGTCGCCTATACAGTCATTCGTTTTCATAGCCCCGCCTCTCCCCGCCTCTCCCCCGCAGGGTTGCTATCGTGCTCCAGTCGCTACTGACCATGCTACAGTTCTTTGTGCAACATCTACAGGAGCTCCTCCTTGAATTCAGATTATTTATCTTTATCTCGATATGGACATAAACGCGAGTGAAGTCTAATCTGACAGGACGGAGACACGCAGCTCCTGCCGCTGTGATGCAGCGGGAGCAAAACACACACTTCAAGTCAGATCATCACCCTTAGCTATTTTAATTACCTCTCAAACTACCTAAACTAGTTATAAATATGTTTATTTTTACTGTCGGGTCACTCATTACAGGATCAGCTGCTGCATGAGACAGACACTGACGCTGTCAGAAGAGAGGAAAAAGAGACAGGCTCCGTGTATTTGATGATTATATATCATTATATCGTCGTTATTCATTTGTTTTAAAGCTCAATAAATAACAATGAAGACCTTTGACCGGCACTTTTATAATTTTGTCCGGAAGATTTAAACTTTAACACACGCTGACCTGCGAAAAACTCTGCCCGGTTCCCTCGGCCCCGACCGCGGAGAATACACAGAAGTGCAGCCATGACAACCATTCTTCTTCGCTGCTTTTCTGGAGGAAGTTGCTGCTTTTGTGGAGGAAGTTACAGCACCACGTACAGGTTCGGCATATGTACTGCAGCTTTTCCAGCGTTTGGATGTAAACGGAGCCGTCTCGTGGAGCTTGACACAATCCGGTGTATATTGCGTGGGGACGGAAGGTTTTTTGCGGTTGCATTTGCGTTACTCCAATGCGTTTTGCCGTATTTGTCCTCGTGGAGCCGGGGCCTAAAGCAGGGGTGTCAAACTAAATGTCATCGTGGGCCACATTAACATTATGGTTGCACTCAAAGGACCGGTTGTAACTTTAAGACTATATATATATATATATATATATATAAAATAATGTATTATATTACATTATTGCCTCTGCATTGAATGATCAGATGGGGTAATAACTTCATAATTAACTACGTCTGAAAGCAGAAGTCTAGGCCAAATAATTGCAAGTCTCGTCAGTGCGCATGTCACAAAATGAGATGCATTGTGGGACATGTAGTTTATAGGTAACGTGCTTCTGTATAATAAACGTATTATATTCTTTCCAAGCTCTTGCGGGACACAAAATGAAGTCCTTGGCCTTGAGCTTGACACCCCTGCACTAAAGGTTATAAACTGACAAAAGATTAGGAGATTCAGTTTCTGCAGGTCCTCTATCTATTACGGTCATTTCAGGTTCCTTTGTGCCTCTACTGTGACATGTTCACGTGCTTTAATCCAGTTACACAGCAGGAGGAACCTGACTTTGTAAAATATTAATATCTGTTGTTTTACAGACAGATGATTGACAGAAGTTAAAGGAGGGTTAGTTGCCTGTCGTAAAATCCTCAATGCAGCTGTCAGTGAAATATGATGCAATAACATCAGAGATGCCCTTCAGTCTTTCATAGAATATAAATAAATAAAACCAGGGCTCCTCTGAGCATACATCCTATCTGTTCTGACAGAAAAGTGAAGATGTATTGCTCTAAATGGTTTTTCTTTTTACTTAAAAATGCAAAACATACACCAAGAAAGAGTAATTCTAGTGGTGTGCCAGATACACCAGCTGCCATGATAAGGTGTTTTTCATAAATAATGCTAATTGAATAAAGTAATGTTATTCTGAAGGAGGAAATAACAAACCTTTGGCCATTTTTTTAAAATAAACTCATTCCACAGCTTGTATTCATGGTCTGTGTTATTATAAAAACTTTATTCACTTTTGATTTTACTTTGTAAAACTTCCTCTGATTGAAGTGCTGCACTTATTAGCATACTGTACTTTGCATTAGTGTTAACAATGCTATCATGCTAACTTTGAATTACCTCTTTTTACAAAAGGGTGCTGCACAAATGAACTTACCTTACCCCGACTTAGTAGTTATTGTCAAATGCTAGTATGCTAAGATTAAAAACTAAGACCCCCTTTACACAAGAACGAAACGGCTTGTATCTGCATAGTTTCTCTTGCGTATAGCCCTATTATTTACACGAGGCCGTAACAAAACGATAGAAACGGATCCCACAAACAATAACGGGTCCCAAGGTGGATAGATTTGCAAACGAAACTCTCTGGGGGGTCAAAGGAGTCCGTGTAATCGCCTCTATACGATAATTTCCTGAAAAAATAACGATAGCCCCACCTCTCCCCGCCTCTGCTGCTCAGTAGCTACTGTCAGTAGCTACTGCTAGTGCTACTGCTACTGACCATGCTACAGATGTTAGTGCAAAATCTACAGCTCCTCTACCACAACCATCAGCAACAAGTGGACATGGAGAATTACATGAACTACTACATGTTGCTAAATCCACCGCGGGGCATAAACAGAAGGGTAGCCATGGCAACCATGCTCTGGGGTCTTCTTCGCTGCTTTTGGTGTATTTTGTGGCGGAAGTTACAGCGCCACTTACAGTCCCGGCATATGTACTACAGCGTGTCCAGCGCTTTCGAGCGGTCTCGTGTGGAAGTACAGCGCCACTTACAGTCCCGGCATATGTACTACAGCGTGTCCAGCGCTTTCGAGCGGTCTCGTGTGGAAGTACAGCGCCACTTACAGTCCCGGAATATGTACTACAGCGTTTCCAGCGGTCTCGTGTGAACAGACACGTTAAATGAAACGATGCTGGTGACAAGGTAAACATGATATATGCTAAACAGCAGCATGTGGGCATTAGCATTTAGCTTCAAGCACAACTTTGATGGTGAAGTGAGCCAACCAACATGTATGAGAAAAGCAAAAAGTTTGTTACTTAAAAAGGACTTCTTGCTTTGTATTTTATGTCTAATTGAACGACTGGTTTTTATGCTAGCTTTGTTTCCAGTCTGAGCATTCGCTAATATGATGACAGCAAGCAGATTTTCAGGCTAATGATAGCATTTTAATGTTTTTTTTGAAGATCGTGATCGTTGTTCTCGCGTCCAGGAGGAAGTTAAAAAGAGACAATGTAGTCTCGAAAAGGTTCAAATGGGTAATTTAATGAAGTCACGTGGTTTTGAAACAAACAGAGCAAATCAGGAACACAGCGCCATGTTCGTGAGGGAGGGAAGAAGCGAAAGCGATCCTACGTGAAGCGAGCTAATATCCAATTCCGGGGACCTCCCTCCTCGAGTTCTTCTGTGTCCGATATCGCGTAAATAAAAGGATTTAGACGTTATGTGTTCATTGTATAACTCCACACTCCTTTTCTCCTCGTATTCTCATTCATGACTTTTTATTTAATGCATTTTAACGGCTGTAATCATTGTTAACGTGAAGTCACGTCATTGTAAACAACGGAGACGCCTTTCAATAAAGCTTTTCAAAATAAAACTGTACATTCATTTAACATTCAGCAATAACGTTAGCCACAAGCTAATGCTAACCGGAAATGAAGTATTTTCAGAATAAAACAGTTTTAAGCTTACAGTATGTTTAAACTAAATTACGTCATTTAAACATTGATTTTAATTTCTTACATTTTGTTAGTTTTGTTTAGCATGTATTAGCTTTAACACTAGAACCGCCAGAGGTTTTTGTATACCTAAAACCGCCACCTGGGTCAAATTGACCCGCTATTAGAATGCATTGATTTTCAAGGTAAAATGTTCTTTTATTGAACAGTGAGTTTTGATCGCATAGGGATGAAACGTATACCAATAGAATCTGTGGACTCTCAGCTTTTTATATGACAGGGCTCGACATTCTAAATGGCCCGCTGGCCCGGAAGCATTATTTAGACACCGCGGCCAGCATAACGTACTTTCAACTCGCCCCACAGCTGTTTGCTGCGGAGCGCAGCGCGAGCAGTCTCCCGTGAGCGGGAGCGCACTCCTTCAATACAGACTGTCTCTCTCTCTCTCTCTCTCTCTCTCTCTCTCTCTCTCTCTCTCTCTCTCTCTCTCTCTCTCTCTCTCTCTCTCTCTCTCTCTCTCTCTCTCTCTCTCTCTATAACTATCTATCAATATATCTATCCATCTATCTCTCTCTCTCTCTCAATCTATCTCTCAATCTATAAGGAACCGCAGTAGACAAAAGGCGTTGCTATAGCAACACGTCATGTTTATATGAAAAGGGGTGGGGTCAATATAGGCGGAAATAGGTATAAATGGCAATTTTTGGGGCGATTTCTTCAATCTGACTTCATATTGACCATTTTTAACAACATAGGGTGCTACATAACACACTTTCAGGAAAAGTCACGGACTGGGAGACTTTAATATTTTATTGAAAAAATGTTACATACAATAAAAAACAGCTCTGGGTCAAATTGACCCGATTGGCGGTTCTAGTGTTACCTAGAGGTACCTCTGTCCTTATATTGACCTGTTGGTGGTGGCCTGGCTGGTCATTTAGTGTATTTGAGTATTTTCAAATCATCACACACATTCACTTCTTTATCGTCTAAGTTTGATCCACTATCTGGTGTAATATGAGTTTTCTTGCAGATTCAGGTGTAAAAAAACTGGGTTTTAATTGAATGAAAAGTGAAAAATGAAGTGAGATGATGCAGCCTGACCTCCAAACTTTCAAATATATAATCCCAAACCATGGTTTTAAAAAGGAGCCTGTAGGAGCGAGGTGCACCGCTCTGATCTGATGGCCTGATGGACCTGTGAAAAGCAGAAATGAGTTCAGAATTGAATCAATTTTTCTCTGAAAGCGCCTGAATGAGGCCGTTTGGTGCGGGAGACGCTGCCGCTGATGATAACGGCAGCAGAGTCTTAAATGTTTTTATCTCCGTCTCTTTTTCCCTGAAGTTTCTGAGATCAGGCTGAGCATCTGAACACAGCTTCTGTCTCTTGAACAGAATCAACTCTGTGACATTTCTGTCATATTAACCAGGATTTGTACAGCTTCACAGCTATAGGTTGGTTATTTCTGGTTCTTTTTACCAGAATTAATTCTATCTATTTGTAACCTTACCATGGCATACAACACAATGTTACAGGCTGACAATATAACATATATAAACCTAAAGGTGTGCTATAATTGAGAAGGTGCCATTAACGAGCACCTCAAATGGAAAAATGTAATACTTTGTAGTTTGAGTTTGCTGAATAAATGCTCCATTCAAACCCAAGACATTCATTCATCATTCATTTGTTTATGTTACTTTAAACAAAGTATTACTATGAACACTACCGTCAGTCAGTTTACACCTCAGGCATTGTGTGGATCTGGATTGCATCTTGTTAATACCTTCATTATACCTCCGCACCTGCAATAGCTGGTTTCGTTTTGTTTTCTTACAGTCTGTCCACACGTCTGTTTACACCATTCTTGTGAATAGGATTTCTCAAGAACTCCTTGAGCACATTTTTTAAATTTAGCGCATATGTCTACTTAGACCTGGAGTCTCAGACTTAAAAAAACACACACGTTGGCCTTAACTCAAGAATTAATTTGCTATTTATAACAATTTCCCACATTTCACCGTATTTATCCCCGCCCCTTAGTTCCTCTAGTTTAGTACCAGCATCTATCCATCTATCCATCTATGTTTTGTACACAACCTTTTGGGATGATATAAGATTTATTTGACTTTATTTTATGTTGTTCTGTTTTGACAATTTTAAGTCTTTTAAAAGTATGTGTTTTTTTTATAAATGTTTACATGGACTGGCCCCCCCTCCCTCCCTTAGGGGAATTCATCCACAAAAAACACACTGGACGCTGCACTAGGTCAGAAACCAGAGGAGACTGTGAAGTCCACCACAGACGGACCACTTTTGGACAAAATGTCCTCTCCATTAAAGGCAGCTCATTGTGGAATAGCCTCCCAACTGAGATACGGGATTGTTTCACTCTCAATAGTTTTAAAGGTCAACTTAAAGAATGGTTAAAGGACACCTATCATGCTATATTTAATTGATATATTGTAGGGCCATACCTATATAAGGTATATTTATACGTTTCTGTTTTCAAAATACCAAACAGATCATGCATTTTAGCCATGCCTCATTTCGCTCTATGTGCTGTTTGCTGTCTAAGGGGCTGATTCTGTGAGCTGCAGCTGACCACGCCCCCCTGCAGGACAAGGAAGCCGTGCTCTGATCAAGTCAAGAGGGGGAGAAAAAAAGATCTCCGTCCTCCGTGTTTTATTATATAGAGTCGTTATTCATTTGTTTTAAAGCTCAATAAATAACAAAGAAGACCTTTGACCGGCATTTTTCAAATTTTGTCCGGAAGATTTAAACTTTAACGGACATCTTGACCGGCGAAAGAAAACCTAACTCGTTCCTTGGAAGAGGCGGAGAGGTGGGTGTTTGTCATCTGCTGGTGGACTAACCAGAGAGAATTACAGTGCTTGCCTCGACCGGGAGGGATTGCATTGAATTAAAGCAGCGGGAGCAAACGCTTGCCTCGTGGAGGGAGAAAAAAAGCCACAGCGGAGAATAAACAGAAGGGTAACCATGGTAACCAAGTCTTCTTCGCTGCTTTTGTGGCAGACTACAGCGCCACTTACAGGCCTGGCATATGTACTACAGCGTCTCCAGCGCTTTCGAGCGGCAATGGCCGGCCGTGGCCCAACCCCACATTCCCCTCATAGGTAGAGAGTTGGCCCAATAGCCGTAGCACCACTTCTGTGACGTCAGAAACGTGTTCAAATCTGGATCAGTTTTTATCAGATCCGTTGCAGCCCCTTTTTTAGAGATTTGGGTATGGAGGAAAATTGAGAGGGTTGTGTTTTCTGACACTTGGTGAGTTCCCTGGAACACCGGGGACACATATTCATGTAGAAAAGACGTACAAAAGTGCATTTTGCATGATAGGTCCCCTTTAAGAAACAAACAGACGTGCAATCACCGCTAAATGCACTTTAACACAGGGGTATCTCCTCCTGCACTTTATATGTCGTTGCTGCTACATTGTACTGCCTTGTGGTAAATGCTTGTATGCTGCTCATGCTCTTTCTGCATGTCATGTATTTCTGTTTGCCATGTATATAAATGTTATGTTCATAAATGTTGTATGTGACGGGACTACGGATGGAAACTAGCTCAAAGCTAAAATCCGGCTCATTTACATTTGAAAGCATTATTTTGTTTAAAATGTTCATTAATGTGCACTGTCCCGGTTCAAATAAACGATTAAATGAAAATGAAACGTTTTCCACATACTGTATGTTGAATAAAAGTACCTTTTGGTTTGCAAGTAACAACAGAAACAGAAGATACCTGTGTGGTTTCTGTGGGAATGTCTCACATGTTAGGTCCAACGTTGTGTAAAGATACCTTCAGTTTCACTTGTTTTCTCTTTGCTGCAGAAACTTTTAAACTCTAAAGCTGTAGTTATAAAGAAATCTCTGGCGGCTCTGCTGTTTAAACAATGGAGGTCAGACCAAACAGAAGTGATTATTTTTTTAGTTTATTTTTTCCCTAAAGGTTTCTTGCGAATAATCAGTCGGCGCGTTGCTGGGTCCAAAATAAGTAAAGAATCCACTCCAGAGCCAATTAAAGCGGAGCTGCTTCAGTGTGAGGTTCGTCTGCAGCCTCTCTACTGCTCTTCATGACAGAGGAACAAAGTTCATCTTCAAAACTCCACCGCTGCTCTTGTTTATCCGTCCCGGGGGGGGGCGGCGCCGCAGGAACCATATCACAAACTTCAAAATGTGTTTGCAGCGGCCGAGAGAGTTTAATGATGTGAGGAAGAGAAAACATCCACTTTTATTACTGAACCTCGAAGGGAAGCCGTGGAACAGGCAGCAGAAAAAAACAAGTCATTACATTAAAAGACACGAATGAAACTGGAATGAAGAAGAACGCACGGGATATTTAACTATTTTGTTGTCATTACGTGAGAATGTGTTGCCCCCTTTATGCCAGGAACTGAAAAATCTCTCAAATGGGAGATTTAACATCAAATTACAGTTTGAGGAGATATTTGTTTCCAACATATTTAACATGACTGGAAATTGTTCCTGAAACTCGAAAATAATCAGAACTTTAAATGACTGAGATTGCAAGTGCACCGTTTTTCCGTCCATACAACCCCTCCAACAGTACTACGGTATACATATATAGTATTGTTGGGAAAATACTGAATGTCCTCTTCAATATGAGAGTAACATGATAACAAAGGTATCCCAACTGTAGCTGTGAACATGACAGGATGTATGATTACCTAGAAGAGCATCAGGACTGTTTTAGGTATATGATAGCTATGTGATTAACATGATGATTCAGCCTCTATGGAGATAGACATATCACAAGCATGATCATTTCTGACGTGGAGCTAATCTGAAGTAAACATTGAATACTGCTTTCTATTCCTCCATCTTGTGACTGTGTAACTCCCTCTCTTGGATATCAGCATGTGAAGGACACTGTTCAGGAACTAGTTGATGCTCTGTATGTGAGGACTACTTCCATTCTGGAGAGGATCACAAATACATGGATCCTGAGATTGAAGCTCAAGCCGGTGACGAGTGATTATTAAAAATGTTAAGTATTCAGAAAAAGTCCGGATTTTGAGAAAAAGTCAGAGATTTGATATTTTGAGAAAGTCATAATTTAGATATTTTGAGAAAGTCTTAATTTTGAGAAAAAGTCATGATTTTGAGAAAAAGTCATAATTTTTGAGATTTTGAAGAAAAGTCATTATTTTGAGAAAAAAGTCAGGATTTTGAGATTTCCAGAAAAAAGCCAACATTTTGTGAAAAAACTCAATATTTTGTAGATGACAGGATGTATGATCACAAGAACCGGTATTCCTCCATCTTGTGACTGTGTAACTCCCTCTCTTGGATATCAGCATGTGAAGGACACTGTTCAGGAACTAGTTGATGCTCTGTATGTGATGACTACTTCCATTCTGGAGAGGATCAGAAACACATGGATCCTGAGATTGAAGCTCAAGCCGGTGACGAGTGAGATTTTCCTAACAAGTATATACTGTTTTATAGCTTGCTGGGCTCCATAATCTGCCACGTCGTGACAAATAGTTTTGAGTGTCACAACCTCTAGGAAATGACTGATCACTGTCAAAATGTGATGAATTTGGTCCGATTGCGTCTGGAAATCGGACCAAATTCAAGTTATCCTAACGTTGCATTCACGTGATGATGTTAAAACGGCTCTTTGCTGGCTTTTATGGAGAGAATTGACCCAGTCTATCTCTCTCCAAAGATGTCATTAAGAGATAAAGATATACAGGTACAAACATAGAAAATTGGATAACAGTTGAATCCTTATCTTCAACTACACTCCCTTTTTACCACTTACCATCGTCCTCATCCTCTGCTCTACAAGAAAGAATGAATCAACCCAAAGTCAAGTTATATTTAAGCCATTATTATGAGCAGATGCTGCATTTAGGAATCATTAGTGAGATGTTAGTGATCATTTGACAGCGTTTAGTAGTGTCTGGCAGTATTAATAAACTCTTTGACCTTCTGTTTGAGCCCCTGCAGATGACGGTTTAATATTCTCTGTGGTAATACATCACAGCAGCAGTGGCGTGAAGATAAGAACGATACAAACAGAGAAGATAATTAAAACATTACAGCAGACACACAATGGGAAAAGGGTTATAAGAGATGTGCTGATAGAAGATGTGTTTCACAAACCAGCAGAGCGACACGAGAACGAAGATTGTTCAGAAAGCTCAGGGAAGTTCAGTTGTTTGGTAAAATTGGATGCTTTTATTCTGTATTCACTTGATATCTGTTACCTTTTGGGTGCCAGTCTAGTATTGGGGTCCAGACTTAAATATCTAACAGTTAAATGGATGTAGATTGTGTACAGATCGTCATAGTCAATGGCGTCTTGTTACAAAAAATACTGTTGGTGCTGAGACATATAGGAAATGAAAGTTCAATCAGGAGAGACGGTTTTGATGTAAGGATACATATTTATTGCAGAGATACACAAATGAATGTAATGGTGATTTTGGCGATTAGGCCCCGTTGTGCAGGAGTATCATTCGGGAGGGTAGAACCGATCCGATGAAACCTCCCTGGGGTCTAGACATTGGTGGTGGTGAATGGATAGTTGGGTTCGGTCTGAAGGGGATTGGCTTAGCTTGACCCTGGATTCAGAGGGACAGGAGGTGAAAAGGGGGGGAGGAGGGTTGTGTCGAGTCACCTGAAATGACAGCTGTCAGAGGGGGGAGAGCAGATTTAAAAGGTTTCGCAGAGCGCTACGATAGGCTCTTGGGAATAGAGCGAAGTGATTGGTTAAGCTGGAGAGTGACGCCCCCGATCACTTATTGAGAGGAGAGAGAGTAGTTACATGGGAATAGTAAATGAAGAGTAAAGACGGTCTTCCTGGTTGAACTTACGCTGAGCTCCATTAGTAAACTTTGACGTCCTCCATTTGTTTGTGGAGGTTATGGAGGCTCAAGTTTGGCTTTTTGGCCGTCGTCATCTCGAATAAGACCTTTTCAAGGCGACCAAAATGTTTCAATTAACTTTAAAGATGTGAAAACACAAACTGTGAAAGGGTTAAAATTGTAGGATGAAAAACACCATGGTAGTGACCTGTCAATCACAAGTTAGCCACAACCAAAACACACAATGCTTTATCATCTATTTTGCTATAAATTGGATCGTAATTTTCAAAATGAACATCATGCTGTATTAAAGAAGACTTGAAACTAGAGATTGGGATCATAAACGTGTCAGGAAAATGTTTACTGAGGTAATAAATCAATAAAGAAGTAGGGTTATTTTTCATAGACTTCTATACAATCTGACTTCATTTTGCAATCAGTGGAATCGCCCCCTGGTGGCCTTTGGAAAAAATGTCATGTTAACTTCTGTCACATTAACTTGACTGAGATTTTGAATGCAGAGATTTTACTTTTAATAGAGTATTTTTACATTGTTGTATTGCTACTTTATTCACAGACCCTCTTTGTACTCTACCAGATCAAATGCACATTAAAGGATCTTTGAAAAACGATCTTCAGTGACCGTTATGTTAAAGGTCTGTTCCCTTGATTATTGTCTTAATATTTGTCCTTGTTGAGGATGCAATTGGAGCTGATGTGATGCAGGACATATTTAAGACTTGGTCTGACAATAAGTTGCTCTCCAACTTGAATATTGACTAATCCGACTGTCAATAAGTCTTGCTCTTTTTTGAATACTCAATGTCTCTCTTCATTTCTCTCTCAGGTGGGGTTTGCATCGCTCAGTCTCTAAAGATTCCTCGAGAGCCGAGACTCGGCGAGTTCGACAAGATCATCCTGCGTTTGATCGAGACGCCCAACGCTCGCGCCGTCATCATGTTCGCCAACGAGGACGACATCCGGTAAAAAACACACACACAAGTTTGATTTTGTGAAGTTTGCAAATGACAAACAGGTGAATTGGTCAATCATCTCAACACAAATGATCATACTCGTACGGTATAACGATGATGATATAAGAGCCATGGTGAGGCTTGAAATGTAAAAGACTTTAAACAAAATGAAAATAAATTGTTCTGTATTTGTAGCCCAACAGTATTTGTGGCTCTTACACTTCTAACGTCTAAATCTATCTATATATCTCATCAACTGTGGATTGGTGAATGGATTTTCATTATGTTTTGTTTCTGTATTCTTGTTCCCAGGAAGTTAAAGCCTACAGACTTTACAGAATCTCTGACATTTCCCCTTTGGAGTAAACAACTTTAAATGGGTTCCTGTAAACCTTCCTGCAGACATGTTTTTTATCCCCCTTAGGGTGAATTTCAATTTGTTTACTGATCCTTTCCTTTTTTCTCTGGCACACTTATCAGTCGGAAATCTTAATTTCTACTGTGTTTGTGATTAAGCACCAGCGAAAGTAATCACATTCCCATCATGCTCAGCACCGTTTCGTGCAAATTAGCAAATCTAACCTGCTACACTATGATGGTAAACATGGTATCTGCTTAACATTAGCATGTGAGCATTATCATTTTGAGCATGACTGTAGACTTTTGTAATCCAATTTCTACCATTTCACTCCAAAAGAAATCTGTAATTTATTTGTGTTCAGTTTTATTGACATATCTCGAAACTAAATTGTAAAAATAATCTGTTCATCTTCTGAAGGTCAACGTCCACTAAAGACAAACACACACACAAACACACACACACACACACACACACACACACACACTACATTATGTGTGTGTATATTCTCAATCAGTTCATCCACCGGCTGTTGAGTGCAGATTAAGATAACAAGCTTCCAATTATCTGAGTGAACTAGGAGACACACACACACACACACACACACACACACACACACACACACACACACACACACACACACACACACACACACACACACAGATATCAGTATTGATCTGAGGCTCTGAATCTCACGCATAGAGAAT
This sequence comes from Trematomus bernacchii, assembly GCF_902827165.1. Classification (NCBI taxonomy): domain Eukaryota; kingdom Metazoa; phylum Chordata; class Actinopteri; order Perciformes; family Nototheniidae; genus Trematomus; species Trematomus bernacchii. Next base: position 750,241 of record NW_022987575.1, on the reverse strand, counting down.
CTTGAGACCTCACAGAGAAAAAGAGATGACTGAAAAAGACCATCTCGTTTGACCTTTAATTTAATAATTGACATAGAAAGAAAGAAAGACACTGCATGAGGTTCATATTGGATAACATGTCTCAACAACATTGGACTGCTATCAGTTTTCATAAAGTCAAGATGTCTGTCCTTTGGTTTATGAACAATTAAGCAAAAGACATCTGGACTTTAGTTTAGTGCTTATTACACGAAAAGTATAGAAGTATTTGTAAAATGAACACGTCTGTCTAAATCTTACTGTACTCAATGTACTTCTCTCAATTCCACCATTACTCAAAACACAGCTGTGTTTCAGAACAGCCTGTAGCATGGTTGTAGACTCTCAGTTTCATAAAATATGAACAGAAATGTCATTAATATTTAACGGGTAGTAACTCTCTCCGTTTCCCCTGCAGGCGAATCCTGGATGCGGCGAAACGCAACAACCTGACGGGTCACTTCCTGTGGGTGGGGTCTGACAGCTGGGGGTCTAAGATCTCTCCCGTGGTGCAGCAGGAGCGAGTGGCCGAGGGCGCCGTCACCATCCTCCCCAAGAGGGTGTCTGTGGACGGTGAGTCAGGAAGCAGAGCACAAAGAGAGGAAGACATTTAGAAGAATGAAAAGGCTAATGTTGGGCTATAAAGGAACTACAGCACGGTCACATGACTTCACGTCACCACCGGAATAAACCAGGAAGACTAAAAGAAAAATATTTGAATATGAACTAAAGGACCCTACATTTAGAGAGGAGGACATTTAGAAGGACATCATCAGCGTAATAACACAATGTTTGGGTTTTTTCCACAGCGTTTGATCGGTACTTCAAGAGCCGCTCGCTGTCCAACAACCGCAGGAACGTGTGGTTCGCAGAGTTCTGGGAGGAGAACTTTGTTTGCAAACTTGGACAACATGGCAAGAGACCGGGGAGTCCAAAGAAGTGCACAGGTAGGACAATAGTTCATGTTCTCTATGTAGCTTATTTGGGCCTTATTTGTGAGTCAGAATAAGGCCTATCAATCACCCTACAGAACTAACGGAGGTGTGCAGTGATGATGGGATTTTGTTGACCGAACAGGAAGTTAACATAGCAAGGGTTCTCTTGACAACAAGCCAATGGGATTTTTACTTTTGCTTTTTCATTACTGCAGACAATAATCTCTGTGGCAAACAAACGTTTGTGACACTTACACGTTTTGTTCAGCAGGATAATCTCCACATAGAACATCACTTTTATGATTTTCTATAAAGGCTATAAAGGAACTACAGCACGGTCACATGACTTCACGTCACCACCGCTAAGCTAAAGGCGGCTAATGTTGGGCTATAAAGGAACTACAGCACGGTCACATGACTTCACGTCACCACCGCTAAGCTAAAGGCGGCTAATGTTTGGCAATTTAGACACTTGTTAGCAACCACTGTTTTTAAATTCACCAGTGGGGTATTTACTGACGTATTTTATGTCATAGAACAAAACTTTGTGTTAACCAAAGACCCTACATTTACTTTCAACCATAAATAATCACAGTAATTAAATGATCTTTCTCTGTATAGCCGCTCACTTCCTGTCAAAATCCACAGACCCTGAGACTGTGGTTATTCAGGGTCAGCAGTGTGTGTTTTCTCCAACGCTTCTCTTCATTTATATTCATGAGCAGATTTCTGACTGCCAATTAACACGCTGGATAATCATTTTTGGGCTCGACCCCTCGATACACAGCGTCTCTGACATCCTCCGTCGGTAATTAATCCAGAATTTACTGAGAAAAGGCGTCTATAATCAGCACAGAAGGTTATTCATGATAGTCTGACTACAATCAGATGTATTTTTGTTCTTTCTTTGCTTGAACCTTTTGACAGAGAGCTCAGGATTTTACATTTTCCACTCAGATTTACAAGTTATTTGAAGAAGGAAAGTGAAAATGTATCACCTTTCACACGACCATCCAAAAAAGTCAGCCAAGAACAAAAATAAAAATAACTTTGGAGGAAAGAAGCCAGAATAATAACCAGGCAGAAATATCTTTGCTGTCACTGAATGTGTCATGCAAAGGTCAAAACGGTTCAACTTCAGTGTAAAATTCTAGCTTATCCCGGGGTTTAATGAATATACTTCATAAATACACAAAAAAACGAAGGAAAATTAAAGAAAGAACTGGGTTTCTGTTGAGTTTTTAGCTCTGGAAGTGTTTGGCAGAGCACAAACACAAAGATTAAGTGGGCCTATTGTAAGCTCACAGCTAACATGTGTGCATTGGCTGGTAATAATGAACACAAACTGCACAAACAATGAAGTGGTTTATGTTCTGTCAATGGCTCTGGTTTCTGCTCTGCTCTTTTGGCAAAATGTAGTCCCAAAAGCCGACAGTAAGGGCTGAAAAATGATCTGCTGATTTATAGTCGTCTCTTTCCCAATGTAAGTCAATGGGAAAACGTTTTTGTTGGGCCCAAGGACTCAAGGGCTGACGCATAAGTTGTAGTACCGCCGTTTGGCCACTATATAAAAAGTGTGGCTTCTAATTACTAGATGGAAGCTTGTTTTTGTAATTATACCAACATAAAATTGCGAACAGATGCATGCCATATAGCCACAGCCATAAAAAAACAATGTTTGTGTCCAGTTTGAATACAAAATTCCACATTGTGTCTTAGTCAACTTGTGTAACATAGGTAACTAACGGAACAAAGTTACTTATTTGGACCCAAAAAACGGACATATAACTTGTTTCAATCAGTTGCACGTATACACTAATTCAGATCAGAATATTGCATTTGTTTCCAATTTACAAAAGGTAGTTTTTCAGCACTATATTATGTATTTAACTTTTATGTTAAGTGTATTTTATGTTGCATTGTTGGAGGAGCTTGAGACTCAAGATTGTCATGGCCGAAACTGCGCTGTATGTCTTGAGCAAATGACAAATAAAGCTTTGAATCCTCTCCTTCTGACCTTGTTAAAAGTGAATGCAGGTCTCAACTTGTAAATGATGAGCTGCTGAATCTTGAATTGTTCTCCTCTCTGAGTCGCTCAGTGCTGACTGCAGTGAACCGGATGTAATCCCCCCCCCCCCGATTCAGGAGGACTTTCTCTGTAGAACACGAGGCCATCGAGGGCCAAATCCTCCACAAACATGTCCGACACACCAAACAGGATTTGAGGCAGGTGTTGGGTAAATACAGGCGGGCAGATAGAAGGGAAACATCAGAAGAACGGCGTCAGCGCTCCGAGAATAGCTGCTGATAACACTTTGATCAGTGTGTTGCTGTCAGGAGGGAGATCTGTGTGTTAGTGAGGCTCCACATCTGCAGCACCGTCATCACACACACACCGCTGAGTCAGCAGGTCAGCGTCCACCTGTGTGTGTGCGTGTGTGTGTGTGTGTGTGTGTGTGTGTGCGTGTGTGTGTGTGTGTGTGTGTGCGTGTGTGTGTGTGTGTGCGTGTGTGTGCTTACGTCAAATCCCTTTTTGATTCTATAACTCACACACATATTTCGTTTTTTTTTGGAGCAGTGGGCAGTTACTATACAGTATTGGTGTCAGGTGTGTGTGTGTCTTTGTCCATGTGTGTATGTGTGTGTTTATATCTGTTTTATCTATTCTAGAAAGGGTGTTGCCCACAAGTGATGAAAATGTAGTCCCAAATGCACATAAGAAACAATGTGTGTGTCAGTCTGTGTTTAGTTTATTTACCTGACATTGTTTTTAAGTCTATGACATCTAGAAAGGCTGGTCCCCACAAGTGATGATCAGAAATGTGGTCTCCAATGCACACAAAAAACAGTATGTGTGTATGTGTGTGAGGGTGTATGTTTGTACCACATTGTTTTCATACAAGGGACCTCTAGAAAGGGCTGTCCCCAGAAGTAATGATAAAAAACCTGGTCCCCAATGCAAATAAAAACCTGTGTGTGTGTGAAGCAGATAAAGATGTTTGTGTTGTTGCATATTTAGTTTGGTGCCGTAGAGAGGGATGCAAGCTCTGTAATGGAAGTAGAAAAGTGGAAATAAACAAATGTTAATCCCCATTGCTGCTCCTTATACTCTGGGTTAAATGCAGATGCTAAATGTATTTACATTAAACCATGTGAGAGGTTAGGAGAAGAAATGTCTTTGAGGTGAAAATGTAAATAACTCATTTGAAATGCAGCAAGGGTTAATGTAATACAGCCTTACGGATAAAAAGCCAGAAGGGTTGGAAACCGCTGAATTATTATTACATTGGTGTTGTTTTTTTTAAGCGTGTCATATGCTTTCAATGTACAATGTTAGTATGTAAAGTAAACTGTCAGATAAATACAATGGGGTAAACGAAAGAATTGTATTTATCCCGAGGGAGAAAGTATAATTTTATTTTTGAATTGTGATCGAGTAAAAGCATAAAATAGCATGAAATGGAAAAACTGAACATAAGTACAGAACTTATTAGTATGCTGCAATAAATGTACTTATTTGACTAAACAACACTGTATTTTACCAATCTTCGCTGAATCTGTGTAAAGCTGATATAAAAACATTGTCAGTGAACATTTTGTACACACAAAACAATTTGCCAGGTATGTTAAATAGAAACTTACCTCATTATATTGATAGAAAACATAATTCAGGTGACGCTAAATCTCTTAAATTTGCCGCTCAACTGCTGCAAATTAGCATCGTATTAAACTTACAGTAGCATAATTTAATAATGAATGAATTATTGCCTCATAGCTTCCTGTAAGTAGGCTATAAATGCTGCATGTTACTGTGTGTTGTAAACATCCGTTGACAGTTTCATTGTAGTCCTGTAAATATGCAGCCTGCAGCAGAGAAGAAGAAGCCGCTCAATACGACCCTCCGTAATTAATTAGGATAATTAAACATCCATGAGACGCAGTGGCCTGAGGTGTGAGGTCGACTTTCCGTCAGCCCCTCGGCTCGGGGTAATGTCGACGCCTCGTTACCTGCCAGATAGAGCGCGTCGCTTTAACGCAATCCAATACTGTAATGATTCCCCACAATTAGAAAATCAATTCTCCTCTTCCATCTTTCACATGTTAACATCATAATCCCCTCCTGACAAGCAAGTACTCAGAGATCCCCATAATCAACCTTTAATTTAACCCTTAAATCAAGGTGTTTGGTAGCTCGAGGTCCCTCAATTTCAGAAACGGGCCCCCCCTAACAACATAAATTAAGTAGAATTGTTTAACTTAATATTGAAATATTTCAAAATGGGTGTTAGGTGTTATTAAAGCTATGTTTAGTATCATTGGAGAAGTAAGATTTTTTAAATTAATCTAGCTTGAGATCCCTTAATTTCAAAAACCCTAAAAATATAAATTAAGTAGAATTCTATAATTAAACGTTTTAATATTTAAAATATATTTAAAAAATGTGTGTAAGGTGTTATTAAAGCTATCCTGAGTATCATTGGAGAAGTTAGATTTTTTTAATTATTCAGCCTAAATAAACAGCCCATTGTTTCCAAATCTTTTCCAAGGAAGTATCTAGCAGTACTAGCTCCAAATTAGCTAACTCACAAAAAGTCGGCAAGTTTGCAACACTAACTGTCCGTCCCTAAATGCCTTTACGAAAAATGTAGTTAATAATTATGTGAGAGACAAGAAAAATCAATTGCTTTGTGTCTAATGTTCTACGTCTTGCTTCTATTAGGGGGATACTCAAACTATAGGTTTCTGTAATGTTTTCGAGGGTGTTAACAGGAAGTTTAGTTATACTATGGAGTAAGTGCTGTTGGATGCAACTTGAACACAACGTTTTTTAGGCTATATTTTTTGCATTTTGGCACCGATAAAAGTAAGCTGATTTAGCTGTTAGCATGTTATGTTTGCAACGTACCGTCATTTCTCACAAGATTACTCTGGTTCGGAAAAAACTTTAAAATGTCAAGTTTTGGAGTTTTAGGGTTTTCTTTTTTTTATGATTGCAGATTTATGGAAATGTGTTATGCTGTAAAACATAAGCTGGTTATGTCTGTTACTTCAGATTTGACTGAGTTGTGAATCGAAGGAGTGTGAATTTTGACCAAAAATTTGGAAATTGACATTGAGTTACGCAAAGTATGCTGTGTTTTTAGTTTCTTGAGTCCAAGACGCAGTTAAACACCAAGTACAGGTGAAATAAACTTCACAATTATATCGAAAACAGCTCAGAGATCTTTTAAGGAATTGCTTTTTTGGTTGGAAGTCAGGATTCCTTTTTTTTATTTTTAAATCCAAATATGACTTTGTGTAGCGCCACCCTCAGGACACACTTTCAATATTTCACTGGTTAATCTCTTACGATAACTTGATCATTGAGATGTTTGTTATTGGAGTAGTTTAAGTTCACCGTTACAGGATGTGTATTTCTTGAGTATCTTTAATATTTGTATGCATGCTTCTTGGGTAATATTAAGCTGTCTTACTTTTCTTGCTGTTACAAATGCTAAGTTTCTTCTTCTGTGGGACGAATAAAGGTATTGTGATTCTGATTCCTAGCGTAATGCACATTTTAAAAGCTTCCACGTTGTTGTTTTGCAGTGTAGAGGAGAGGTAGGAGGAGATCGAGTTTGTTTTATTCAGAGGAAAGCTTGTTTTCCACTCTGAAGATCAGTTCCTTCACCCGGAGATTCCACAAACACGGTTTCACTTGAGAACATGAATATTTGATTTGTTTCTTCTGCTTCGTTGAGCGATGTTTGCTGAGTTAAGAGCCTCATTGTTTTTCTCACCTTTTCACAACCCTGTTCCTTCCCTTTGTATTCCTCTGTGTTGCAGAGTGGACATGAAGGCCTGATTTGCATTTGAACGCCTCTTTGTGTTTTCTTGTGTACGTTTACTTTTTCATTACCTTTTGTGCTACAGTTTTTTTATGCTTCGAAAAGTCAGCAGATGAAAAAGTAATGTCGACAGAGGCCGGATGTCTTCCTTTCATCTGTTAAAGCAGAGATGATCTGTGGGAAATATCAGAGATTGAGCAGCTCTTACAGTAAGTGTTCAGCACTTTGGGAACGTTTCGCAAAGTGTTTCTTTGTCAAAAAGTTGAAAAGGAGAAAGTGGCTGTATTTCTGTTTAGTTCTCAGATTCAAAGCAACCAAGAAAAAAGTTGCTGGTTTTTAAATAAACGCATTTGATCTGACCTTAAACCACTTAAACAACACGTCACAATCATGAGATTTGACCAGTGTCCTTAAACACTTGGCATCAAAGGAAAATCGTGCTGTTTTCCAGCTCTGTTATAAAACGTAACCATTAAAGGACCGCTCATGTTGAGTTTGGACTTGTCAGATTTGACTTGAAACCTGTCCCTGGACTTAACAAACTTAAACTTTTATGTATTAAATCTTAGCTTTGGACTTGATCCAGGACTTGTGTTGAATTGGAACGTACAGGTCGTCACTTGTTGGTCTTGACTGGAATTGTTTTGGGTTTTTAATTGAAACTCGGTGGTCTTAACTCTTAGCTCTTTACTCAATACTTGTAAGTCTTTCATTTGTATTGGTGGAATTTGGTGGTCTTGATTTGGAACTTTGGACTTGACTCAGAACTTACCTGTTGGTCTTGACTTGGAACCTTCAGGTCACATCTTTTGGTCTTGACTTAGGTTTTATTATTATTAAGTTTGGTCTTGAATTTTGGACTTACAGGAAATTACTTGGCGATCTTGAATTGGGATCTGATAGTCTTGACTTGTCCTTGAATTGGGACGAATTCATGACTTTTTGTTCTTTGTGAGTCCTGAATTTGATCTCGACTCGGGACTTAGAGGTCATTATATGATTGTCATGACTTGTTCTTCGACTTGGGACTTGATTTAGGATTTACCGGTGTTGAATTGTTTGGTTTGCACTTCAAGTTTTACTTGGGACTAACTCGCTATGACTTTTGAGTTTGATCTTGACTCAGGACTTGTCTTCTTTAACTTGGTCTTGACTTGGGACTGAACAGGTTATGATTGGTTGGTCTTCAATTGGGACTTGTTAGACCATCTTCTTGGTCTTGACTTTGAGTCCTGAATTGTATATTGACTCAGGACTTGTTTTTAATTTGGTCTTGTTAGTCTTGACTTGGTTATTGATGGTGCCTCAGGACTTAAATCGGTACTTCATAGGCAAAACTTGAGACCTACTCGTTAAACACAACAATTACCTTCACTCAGGTCTGACTCAGAGTTTTTTTTACTTAAATTAGAAAAAACTATCTGAATAAAATGCAGATGTTGCATGTTTCCGTCTGAATAATACACCTAAATGTCATGGACAAGATTCATTGTTGAGCTGATGGACTTTGGAGTGACTGTTACAATGATTTATGTCACTCCTTCTCATGTGCAGTGATTAAATGTTTCCCATGCGTCACGCTGTTTATGCAAATGACTTTCTGAACATAGCATTAAGCAGACAAAATAATTGAAAGACGTTCTTCATTCACGCAGGATGAATGTATGAATGTTTGAGACATTTCTGTCGTGTTTTTATGACTCAACGTCGTGCAGCAACATCATCATTAATCTGACACAGACTGACGTTACTGATAAACAACAGAAGTAATGAAAAAAGAAACCTCCATTCATGTAAATGTTTCTGGCGTGTGAGCCCCCAAAGCTAGGCTCGTTTCTCTTGAACTCATCCCATCACGGGTAACCTCTGTAATTAGTTTGCCGTTTATCTAATTTGCAAATCTAATTGAAACAGACGGATGCCTGCGAGAGAGAAAGAGAGCGAAGTGAAAACAGAAACACGACGAGAAGGAATTACATTACATAAGTCATGTGTAATTGAAATGCCAGCAGCCGTGATGGAGCTGTTTGTCTCGCCTCACTCAGTGTTTTTGTTTCTCCATCATCAACTTTCAGACATTCAGGTCGCCACATGGCAAACAGGCTGCTCACTCCTCTCAGGTTTCATGTTTATTCATAAGTTATCTAAGGCTGATGGATGAATTCATAAGTGTTTTGTTTAAAAACACTGTGAGAAGATACGTAGTAATTCACTTGGATTTTATGTTCAAATAAAGTAGCTATTTGGAACAGTTTCTGCTGTTTCCTTATCGTTCTCAAAGTGGTCTCAGTACAAATGTGTAAGTAGACGACTATGGAACTGATAAAATAGTATTAATTTCAATAGTGTGAACAATATATTTGCTTTTTAGGATTTGTTTTACTGTTCTTTGGCTTGCACTTGATTGCCTTGTTGGGACTTGTGTTATTGGTTTTGACTTTGGACTTATTGGTCTATTTGTAATTTAATGAGCAACACTTTAATAAATACTGGATGCTCCTTTTTTCGAGATGTTAATGTTACAATTTATGTACATAATTTAAGTTTGACCATATTGCTGGTGTGGAACCTTATTAAAAACAATTGCTGGATATATCAGCTTCTAACTGTATTAAAGGGGCCCTATTATGCTTTCCATCGGATTACTTTGTTTGCTTACTTAACATAGTGACATCACTACGTAACCCTCACGCTTCTATTGGCTAGTGCTCCAACACATTGTAAGTGATAGGATAAGGGGCGGCACATCGCTAAGCGGTTGACCAATCACAACAGAGCCAGCCAGCTAACCAATCAGAGCAGACTGGGCTCTGGTTTTAGACAGAGGGTGATTAGAGAGCTTTTTGAACATTAAAGCATGTAAACATACAGATAAGATATACTTTATTGATCTCAAATTGGGAATTTTTTTCGTTGCAGCAGCATAAAAAACAAGGCATTGCACATTAGTAGAACTTAACGAGTAGAAATAAACAATTCCAAATGTAAACATGTCAAAGTAGAGACATTAAATACAATTACAAACCTGATAATGACCATAATGTGTGCTCTTTAAGTGGAAACATGGATGTATTGCTGCGACGTTTCAGTCATAATTCTATTTTCCTGGTAATTGTCTGTCATTCCACATTGAATCTGACTTCCTTGTCACATTGAACAAAAGTAAACATAATTGTGTTTGTTGCAACACTTCACTGTTTATGCCAGGCAACGAATGAAAACAGGAATATAGAATATAAGATGTTGTTCATTTACAACAAGTTCCATCGTAGTATTATTATTCACAGAACTGAATTGTTTTTGAAGTAGCATCCAAAGAAAATCTCACCTACCTCTCTTAGAACTCTAAAGTATCCCTCGGTGAACAGATACCTCTATTTGAGAAACAGTGCAGTAAACAAGTCAGATTAGATTAAAAATAAGATGCATTGAACACCTGCTTGTTTCCGAACGTCTCTGTTCTCCAGCAGATGTGAAACCCTCTATGAGTCAGAGCTTCTTGTGAATTCAAAACGCTGCATTCAGGCTCCATTTGAATTTTCCCGGATCAAACATATGTATTCTTTCAATATTGAGGAGGTTGATCATCTACTGGGAGCAGCGATCATCTGCAGCCTCGGCTCTTTGACATCCGAGGCTCATTTATTACCGCCGTACAGACGTGTAATCAGTCTTTACTGCCGGAGAAATGCCTCCCTTCGGACAGATCCCCCGCCGCCCGCCTGCTATTAACATTAAATTGGATTTCATTTCTAAGCCCCTATTAATTCAGAAAGGTCTTGTCTGTTGATGGAGGGTCCAGTCCAGCACTTAGTTTCTTCCTCCTCTCTTTTCGCAGCCGGCGGCGTGAGCTCTAATAACGCTAATTACTCTGCGAAAATCTTTAGGAAAGGACTTTCCAGAGTTTTCAAATAAAATACGACGACGTCTTCGACACTCTGTTATTTAATCACGGCTAATGAGACGGAGCCAAAATGTATTTTTTTAACATGAATGGGTTAGTTATTCCGTAACGGAGCTCATTTCACATTCCCATAATCCTTTTTTCTGCCCGGTGGCAAGGACGAAACTCTGAATTGAGTAAAGTTTGTTAACAGGCCTCGCTGTTCTTCAGGCTTTACCTTCTCAATGTTGCCTGTTGTGTTTGTGCTTCATTAAGCAGAAAATATAAATACGATGATTAATTAGTCTATCTATTCTCAACAGCTATGGTGTGGTGCAGACACGAGTCCTACAACCCGGAAATAATGTAGGATTTTACCACCTCAGGAGTCAACCACGTGTACAAATGGGTTGTTATAGGACTGGTGTGTTAGATAGAGAGGTGGAATAGCGACACATTCGGTCCATTTGTTTATCTTTTAACATAAACCTTTGTTTACAGGTGTCCTTCCATCATATTACATAATATTCATCAGCAAATGGAGCCGTTGTCGTCTCAAATTGAGAAAATACTGACATTTTTTTTTTTCATCCAATAACTTTAAAGGTGCCCTATTCTGCAAATGTTAAGGTTCATCATCTTCCCCTCTACTCTGTGACATGTTTACCTGCTTTTAAAGTGCTTAAATGCCAATAGCCAAAAGAGGCGTGAGTGTTACATAGTGATGTCACATTGTTCCAGAAGTAAATAAAGGTGTACAAGCTAGGTGTTTTAGGTGAGGGGGTGGGGGTGTGGGAGAGATACTCCCTCTGATTCTAGCCTTTGCAGACCGTTTACATGCACTAAAACCTATAGGACACACTACAGGAAAGGGAACACCCAAAGGTCTTCAGGTCCTCTTCTTTCAGATTAAAAATAAAACTATAACTTCATATTTGACTTTGGAAGCACAAGATCCACTCAATAGTTGGTTTTAAACTTTCCAAGTCTCAAATGGAGCAAATACCAAAGGAGGCGTGAGTGTTACATAGTGATGTCACAAATTCCAGAAGTAAATAAAGCAATCCAAAGTAGGCGTTTTTTAGACGGGGGGGGGGGGGTGGACGGAGTGTGGGGGAGAGAAACTCCCTCTGGAGGGAACACAGGGATTGTATCCTTTGCAGACCATTTACATGCACTAAAACCTAAAGAACACACTACAGGAAAGGGAGCCCCCCCAAAAAGCATAACATGGCCCCTTTAATGTCTTCTCATACATGTTGGGTTTCAGATTAAGATTACAAATACAACTTCATATTTGACTTTGGAAGCACAAGGTCTACTCAATACTGGGTCTCATGCCTTCAAAGTCTCTCAAGACACTCATTGAGTTTGAATTAACTTTCAATCTCAATCCAACGTGTGTTTTAAAGGTCACCTATTATGCAAAATCCACTTCTTCATGTCTCTTCTACATCAACATGTGTCCCCTCTTCTTCATGTCTCTTCTACATCAACATGTGTCCCCTCTTCTTCATGTCTCTTCTACATCAACATGTGTCCCCTCTTCTTCATGTCTCTTCCACATCAACATGTGTCCCCTCTTCTTCATGTCTCTTCTACATCAACATGTGTCCCCTCTTCTTCATGTCTCTTCTACATCAACATGTGTCCCCTCTTCTTCATGTCTCTTCTTCATCAACATGTGTCCCCTCTTCTTCATGTCTCTTCTACATCAACATGTGTCCCCTCTTCTTCATGTCTCTTCTTCATCAACATGTGTCCCCTCTTCTTCATGTCTCTTCTACATCAACATGTGTCCCCTCTTCTTCATGTCTCTTCTTCATCAACATGTGTCCCCTCTTCTTCATGTCTCTTCTACATCAACATGTGTCCCCTCTTCTTCATGTCTCTTCTTCATCAACATGTGTCCCCTCTTCTTCATGTCTCTTCTACATCAACATGTGTCCCCTCTTCTTCATGTCTCTTCTACATCAACATGTGTCCCCTCTTCTTCATGTCTCTTCTACATCAACATGTGTCCCCTCTTCTTCATGTCTCTTCTACATCAACATGTGTCCCGTCTTCCTCATGTCTCTTCTACATCAACATGTGTCCCCTCTTCTTCATGTCTCTTATACATCAACATGTGTCCCCTCTTCTTCATGTCTCTTCTTCATCAGCATGTGTCCCCTCTTCTTCATGTCTCTTCTACATCACCATGTGTCCCCTCTTCTTCATGTCTCTTCTACATCAACATGTGTCCCCTCTGTGTAAAGAGACTCTGAAAGTTTCAGGAACAAAGATTCTCTCTCTTTTTGTCCTGATCCATTTATATAAAAACCTGTCTGAAAATGAGCTGATCAGATTTTGGCCACTTTATGATGTCATAACGATGTTTTGGCTTGTGTAACCATTAGCCAATCACCAACCAAGGTAACCCCCCCCCGTATCACCTGAATCTCCTCCTAGAGCACCATAGTGTTCTTTGTAACCAAATCTCTCTCAGAGGGGCGTGGGGAGGGGCTCCTTATTTTCATCTAAAGTAACAGACAGAGAATCAGCACTTTGGAAACAGGGCTGAAACAGAGGGGATTATGGGATGCTGCAATGATCTGTTTGGTGTTTCAGCCAATCAGAGACATGTTCTGTATATATCTGAGACCTGTAATATGTTGATGTAAAACAGTATAATAGGGGACCTTTAATGTGTTTACAGTCTAATTGTACATCTTCTGTGTTTGACCGCCGCTCTGTGTGTGTTTCAGCGCTGGAGAAGGTGGGCCGTGACTCCACCTACGAGCAGGAGGGGAAGGTGCAGTTTGTGATGGACGCTGTGTACGCCATGGCCCACGCTCTGCACCACATGCACCGAGAGCTCTGCTCCGGATTCCCCGGCCTCTGCCCGCGCATGGCTAACATCGACGGCAAGGAGCTGCTGGCACACGTCCGCGCCGTCGCCTTCAACGGTAAGAACTGCTGCTGCTTTATTATCCTCATCATCATTCACCCTCACTCATTTACTCTGTATGGCCATAGCTTTTCAAATTAAACTCTACAGACTTCTTATGCTCACAATTTTCTCTCAAATCTCCTTTAACACTGTAGGTGTTACTTTAAATGTGTATTAAGTAACATTTCTGTTTTTCGGCAGCTAGTCCCTTAAAACAGAAGCCTCAGATTGCTTTCAATAAGGGGAAATATGAAGGGTCTATTTCAAGCTTGTTGTGTAAATAAGTTATTGGTCTTGTGATTGAGAGGGATCCCCTTGAAGAAAGATGTGACAGAGAACGAATGCTAATCATGATTTTCATTGTCATTTCCTTTTTGAAAGTCTGAGGAAATGTTATGTTGAACAGAGGGATTGTAATCAAGTTAATGAGAGCATTTGATGTGGGATTATTGGTTTAGCAGGACTGTAGATCTTGTGACGGAGCCATTTGGTTTGCTGTGAGGAATCACCTCCTCCACAGTCAACAACTTGAATTCTGTTAAGGTACAAACAAGTTCTGTGACAGAAAAGTGTCTCCACACTCTTCTTCTTCTTCTTGAGTTTCTTCACTTTGTGTTGCCCATCGTGTTATGTGAGCTGAGATTCAAACACCAACCAGGAACAAGGAGGCGCGCCTACAGGAGTCAAAACGTGTCTTTGAAAACGAGAGAAGTCGTTAAAAACAGACGGCTCTGTTGTGATTGGTCGCTTAGAGATATCCCGCCCCTTAGCCTATCACGTACAATGTGTTGGAGCACTAGCCAATAGAAGCGTGAGTGTTACAAAGTGATGTCACTAAGTAAATAAAGGAGTCCAATGGAGGCGTTTAAGGCCTTTGCAGACCATTTACATGCACTAAAACCTATAGAACACACGGCAGGGAAGGGAAAACCACAACAAGTAGAATAGGGCCCCTTTAAGCTGTGTTACTCCAGATAGAAAAAGGTCGTAAAATAGGTGGCCTTCAGTATAGATTGTGCTTATTTTGTTGAATTTCAGACAACATTTTTAAAGGTCAACAACAAATGGATTTAAATTTAGTACATAATAGATTTGTACTTAGTTACGTCTCATCCCTGGAAAATTATTTTAAGTTCTGCGAATAAATGCTTTCACTTTGATAGATGGATAGATAGATAGATAGATAGATGGATAGATAGATGGATAGATAGATAGATAGATAGATAGATAGATAGATAGATAGATAGATAGATGGATGGATGGATGGATGGATGGATGGATAGATGGATGGATAGATAGATAGATAGATAGATGGATGGATGGATGGATGGATAGATGGATAGATAGATAGATGGATGGATGGATGGATAGATGGATAGATGGATAGATGGATAGATAGATAGATGGATAGATGGATAGATGGATAGATGGATAGATGGATGGATAGATAGATAGATGGATGGATGGATAGATGGATGGATGGATAGATAGATACATTATTAATCCGAATTTTGGAAATTATTTTGTTACAGAAACAGTTTGTTCAACATTAAAATACAAATACTGAAAAAGTGGAATAGAGAATTAACAATAAAAAAGTTAAAGTGGACCTATCATGCTATATTTGAATAATATAGTGTAGGACCATACCTATATAAGGCATATTTATACTTTTTTTTTTCAAAATACCAAACAGATCATGCATTTTAGCCATGCCTCATTTTGTTCAATTTGACATTTTTTAGATCTGTTTTAGCAAGGGCAGATTCAGTGAGAACAGCACCATCTACTGGCCTGGCATATGTATTACAGCATCTCCAGCGCTTTCGAACGGCAATGGCCGTGGCAGTCTCCTCCTGATTGGTGGAGTTGGCCCAATAGCCGTAGCGCCACTGTCCTGACGTCAGGACAGTGTTCAAATCTGGATCAGTTTTTATCAGATCCGTTGCAGCCCCTTTTTTAGAGATTTGGGTATGGAGGAAAATAGAGAGGGTTGTGTTTTCTGACACTTGGTGAGTTCCCTGGAACACCGGGGACACATATTCATGTATACAAGACGTACAAAAGTGCATTTTGCATGATAGGTCCCCTTTAAATTAAAATGAAAAATAGTATATCAATATAAAATATCCTGGATAATCAAAATGTTCTAAAAAAGTCAAAAATACTACATACAGTTCTAGCAGTGTAGAGCTACTCTTAATAACACTGAAACCCTGGTGGTAAATATTGGATAAAATACAAACGAATGCAGGACGACAATGTGAGAGAAAAGGCATCAAAAACATCCCGAACCTTTTTATCAACGTCTTGGTTTTTCTTCTCCATCGGCTGTTTTCCCTCCTTCTCATCATCCCCCCCAAAAAAGGACTTCCCTCATTAACCCTTCCTTTATTTCCTTCCTTCCTTCCTCTTCCCTTTCCTCTCCACCTTCTTCCTCGTCACAGCGGGTTTTAAGTCCCGTCAAAGATCTTTGTCAGCAGGAAGTGTGAATGCTGACGCCGCCATCAGAGCATCCTCCCGCTCGTTATTAAACCCCAAATATGGTCGTCTGTTTTTTTTTTTGCTATTTCTTCCTTTTTCTCCAGATTAATTTATTCTCAGCTCGGTGCTGCAGTGTGCGTTCACACAACTTTAATAATCACAAGACTTTACACAGCTGTGGAATATTAAATCTCACACTCCTCCCAGTATGTGCTGAGGCGTTGTTCTACAGATCTAATGTCACATGTCACGGACAATTTAAGGGACTATTTGTTTTCTAAATACTTTCTATTTTTCATGGAGAATGTGGAAAGGATACAGGACAGGATGGTGGTTATTTTTAAAGGGGTATTTCTAGCTTATTGTGAGTCTTATTATGGTGGTTTTGTCCATTTCTACCAGAAATAATAACACTTTTTACCAATTGAACAGCTGCGATATGAAGAAGTCATATAATCAGGTTCATTTTAAACAGTTTATATATTTGTTTGCAAGATTAACAGGTTATTTATCCTTTTCAATTGTTGTCTCTTTACTTCTGTTGCTACAGTAAATAAATAAAAGTAACTTCAAACAGCTATGCATTTGGCAAAGATAGTAAATACACGTCTACTTTTTAGAGGATGTCAAATAGCCACCACAAGTTTAAGCATTAAAACATAATAAGCCAAAGGACAAAGTGCCCAGTGTGCAGAATGATCCCCTTTAGAATAATAATAATATATTTATTTTGTAAGCACTTTTACAGGTAGTAAAAAAAAGAACAACAAATAAATATAGTTAAAGTCACATTAAAATACAACAACAATCACACATTAAAAGCCAGAATAATTTATTACATGGTCTTAGTTGAATACTTGATTCTGATTGGTCTATTTGGACAGTCTCACAATGTTAATTCTCGCTAACAGACTGTTGCTGACGAGAATATTTCTGAACGTGGTTTTCTCGCCCTCAGTCGTCTCTATGTTCGAACATTAAGATACATCTTTCTCTCTCTGTTTGAATCAAGGCCGTACGTGGGCTCCTATCAACAGCTTCCATAAACTCATCTTCCCTCTCTGACTCCTCCAAGGCCATTTTTCTTTTCACGAAAATGTTCTTTATTTGAAGAGGTAAATAAAATAAAACACCGTCCAGTTTGAAGCTGAATGTGACTATTTAACCACACAATATAATCACATTATATAACTCCTCGCTCCCTCACAAACCCCCTGATGGAATACAATAAGTGAATAACTCTGACAGCAAGACACAGAAAGAGATTTATAACAAATAATAATAAACGCAAATAATCCCCAATCAAGGGAAACCGTAGCCGCTTTCACACCAAGTACTTTGCCGTACTTAGTTCCCAGTACTTAGTCCCGCCGAACTCTTTAGTCCCTGGAACTGTCCTAGTGGATCGCGTTCACACCGGAATAAGTCCCTGAGGGAAGATTACGCAAATGAGCCGCTGACGTCACTTCGTCTTCTTCTGCTTTGAGTTTACTGGCAGGCCGCAAACAACTTCACGGCGTATACTGCCACCCGAAGTCCCCGGCCGGAAGCCCACGGAGTTGGGGACTGGCTTCAGTCGAAGCTGCTGGTTAGCGTCTTCCGGGTAAATCGCCAGAAGCGCCGACACCTCCTCATCACTCCACCGCTCCCATGTTTTCTTTTGTGTTGCCATAAGTTAGTCTCTCTCCGTTGGTGCGCTGGGCTAATGCTAATGCTAATAATGCTAATGCGAGCAAATAAAATGGCGGCTTCACAAAACTGAAAGCGCCTCTTGAGTTTTAGTCTCAGTGCAGTTATTACATTTAAACTGGAAGGAAACCCGTTTCAATGAGTCTCCATTAATAGTTTTTTTTAGAAAACATGAAATGTAACGCAGCTTTGAAACTTTAAACACGTGAGCTCCATAAACATTCATCTGTTTGCATCTTGCTATTTATTTATATATATATCATATACTTGTATATAGACTCTTCTTGCACTATTTCTATTTTATTTATATTTACTTGCACCTCTCAAAACATTCTCTTGCACTATTTTATTTCTATTGTTATTTATTTCACTATTTCTATAGGTTTTATTTGTTTTCTGTCCTATATATATATTCATGTTGCTCTGTTGGAGGAGCCTGGGGGTGTTTCTCAATGTCGAGGACGCTTCCTTGGTAGGACATGTCTTCCGAGTCACTTCCTTCAGAAACGAGGCAAGAATCCTTCCTAGCCTCTGAAAACGAAGAATGGTGGAACAGGCTAACAGGTGTGCAGGTGTGAGTCATATGAGAGGCCCCGCCTTAAATGGAGCGCGATTTCCGCCAAAGATTTGGGAAATTGGTCCGTGCGCAAAGCATTGTGGGGATTTTAAGACCGCGGAGTCTACACATGTGCAGCCTCGAAATTTCCCGCAACGAAGGACGCCGGGCTCGGTAGAATTCCAAGCATCCTGGACATTGGAACAGTTCTTCGGCGGGACTCGATGACGTAGCATCCTTGAAATAGTGGCTCTGGAGGAGCCTTCCTCGACATTGAGAAACACCCTGAGACTTAAGTTTTTCATTGCCATATCTACACTGTAGCTAATGTGCACGTGGCGATAAAGCCTTGAATCTTGAATCTTGAAATTGGGGAAAAGGGGATAAAGAACTGGCCTTCAATAAATATAAAAATGTTCTGAAAATTCCTGAATTTTGACTTCAATCTCAGAATTCAGAGAAAAATATGAAATTCTGTGCAAAATGAAGACTTCCTAAAATAAAGTTCACATGTGGCCCTAATCCTCCTCTGTAGCCATAGCTCCTTAAATGCATAAGAAATTATTTTCCACTTATCTTTTTCAAAAACATTTTATATTCAAAATCATATATATCAAATACATATATATTTGTATTTGAGGTTTCGGGACGGAGCAACAACACATTTGACGACGTCACCTTGTCCTTGTGTGTTACTTTCCTTTTTTTTGCCGATACAACCCTCGTCCGGTAGCTTCCCCTCCTGCGTGATCTCCCCTTATATCCCCATACCTCCCCTCCCCTCCTCCTCCACCCTCCTACCTGCAGACTGAGGGTTACATTTGAATGATTTCCCTATCTACCTGCCCCGCTCAGATTCAGGAGTAAAATAGAGAGGTGGAGATGGAGCAGATTGAGCAGATTGTGGGGGATTCGTCTCTCTGATGGATGTGAGGAGTTGCTGGATGTTATTTCTGCAGGAGGAGAGACATTAAACATTACATCAGAGTTTCCCCCGGGCAGAGACAGTAAATCTGCTCACAGTTAAAGTCGGATTTGAGAGTTCGGCACGTTTTTTAAAAACATTAAACGGTTAGTTCCCTCGTTCAGTTAATTAATGGAAACCGGAAACGATTCAAAAACAGGAAGATTAGTCGGTCCTCTTTTTAAAATGAAACCCCAGGAGGAATATTATTATGGAGCAATAAAGCATATTCAGGAAATAATGTGTTTCTGCTTTTATATCTTTATGAGGACCAGGCTGAGGTTTCAATTCCAGCGCACGTTATTACAGAGGGAACTTTTTGGTGTCTTAAAAAGAACAGTTTGAGACCAACTCTTTTTTTAGTTAACTCAGAGGTGTAAAGTAACTAAGTACATTTACTCAAGTACTGTCATTTTTAGATACTTGTACTTTACTTGAGTATTCTCATTTTCAGCTGCTTTGTAGTTTCCACTCCACTTCAGTTCAGAGGTAAATGGTGTACTTTTACTCCACTACATGTATGTAATCCCTTTAGTTACTTTACAGATGTGGATGAATGATGTGAAATATAATCAAGTATTAAATCAGACTTTAGTTCCACCTGGAGTAAACACTCAGGTCTTGTACTTGAGTAAAAGTAGAAGTACCAGAGTACTTCTACTTTTACTTGAGTACAATGCCTGAGTACTTCTACTTTTACTCAAGTACAAGATCTGAGTACTTCTACTTTTACTCAAGTACAAGATCTGAGTACTTCTACCACCTCTGATGATTTGTAGTATTTTTTAGCATAGCATCAACACTTAGTGGTCCTTCAGTGTTGTGTTAAACCCACCTGGTGATGGAATGAAGTCAGTTAAGTGTATTGCTTCACTCCGTCATTTTTAGAAAACCCTTTTTCAGAAAATGCCCCAAACATCTCAATAGTTTCACTCAGGTGAAGTTGTTATTGAGCCACAAAGCATTAAGGTATATATTATATTTTGCCCCCTCTTCTAGAAAAATAATAATTACGTCCAGGCGATCTTCTCTCACAAATTGTTTTCCGTCCACCTGAGAACGCTAAACTGAGCATGTCGTGTCTGGTGTTCTCCTGTTGTTGTTTCAGGCTGATGCTAATTCACTATTACACGCTCTGTTTTACATCTCTGTCCACATGAATACACAGAAACCAGAATATAAAAAAACCTGCAACTGAGAAGGCCTTTTGATGTGATGAGACCAAAACTAAAATGATACAAATATCCAAATACAGGAAGACCTTAAAGAGAGGAGTTCAGGGTTGTAAAAAAACGACATTTGGACTTTAACATGGGACACTTGGTTAATCTCAATTAATAACAATGTGGTAATCTGAATTTAACCAAGTCTTTGTTGTGCCTTAACCTAATCAAAGCATATCCGTATTTGTGAAAGTTAAAAGGTTTTATTTATTAAATAGGCTGTATTATTCTTTTTGGAGATTTCCAATCCACGTCATAGGCTAAGAGGGGCGGGACATCTCTAAGCAGTGGACCAATCACAACAGAGCCGGCCAGCTAACCACTCAGAGCAGACTGGGCACTGGTTTCAGACAGAGGGTGAAAAGAGGTGCTGCAGCACAGGCAGTATGAGAACAATAAAGAGCTGTTTGAACATTAAAGCATGGAGACATGTAGAGACACTACATACTGATATACACCTGAACATCAGCAGGAGAGGACTCTTTAAAGTAGAGACACTACATACTGATATACACCTGAACATCAGCAGGAGAGGACTCTTTAAAGTAGAGACACTACATACTGATATACACCTGAACATCAGCAGGAGAGGACTCTTTAAAGTAGAGACACTACATACTGATATACACCTGAACATCAGCAGGAGAGGACTCTTTAAAGTAGAGACACTACATACTGATATACACCTGAACATCAGCAGGAGAGGACTCTTTAAAGTAGAGACACTACATACTGATATACACCTGAACATCAGCAGGAGAGGACTCTTTAAAGTAGAGACACTACATACTGATATACACCTGAACATCAGCAGGAGAGGACTCTTTAAAGTAGAGACATTACATACTGATATACACCTGAACATCAGCAGGAGAGGACTCTTTAAAGTAGAGACACTACATACTGATATACACCTGAACATCAGCAGGAGAGGACTCTTTAAAGTAGAGACACTACATACTGATATACACCTGAACATCAGCTGGAGAGGACTCTTTAAAGTAGAGACACTACATACTGATATACACCTGAACATCAGCAGGAGAGGACTCTTTAAAGTAGAGACACTACATACTGATATACACCTGAACATCAGCAGGAGAGGACTCTTTAAAGTAGAGACACTACATACTGATATACACCTGAACATCAGCAGGAGAGGACTCTTTAAAGTAGAGACACTACATACTGATATACACCTGAACATCAGCAGGAGAGGACTCTTTAAAGTAGAGACACTACATACTGATATACACCTGAACATCAGCAGGAGAGGACTCTTTAAAGTAGAGACACTACATACTGATATACACCTGAACATCAGCAGGAGAGGACTCTTTAAAGTAGAGACACTACATACTGATATACACCTGAACATCAGCTGGAGAGGACTCTTTAAAGTAGAGACACTACATACTGATATACACCTGAACATCAGCAGGAGAGGACTCTTTAAAGTAGAGACACTACATACTGATATACACCTGAACATCAGCAGGAGAGGACTCTTTAAAGTAGAGACACTACATACTGATATACACCTGAACATCAGCAGGAGAGGACTCTTTAAAGTAGAGACACTACATACTGATATACACCTGAACATCAGCAGGAGAGGACTCTTTAAAGTAGAGACACTACATACTGATATACACCTGAACATCAGCAAGAGAGGACTCTTTAAAGTAGAGACACTACATACTGATATACACCTGAACATCAGCAGGAGAGGACTCTTTAAAGTAGAGACACTACATACTGATATACACCTGAACATCAGCAGGAGAGGACTCTTTAAAGTAGAGACACTACATACTGATATACACCTGAACATCAGCAGGAGAGGACTCTTTAAAGTAGAGACACTACATACTGATATACACCTGAACATCAGCAGGAGAGGACTCTTTAAAGTAGAGACACTACATACTGATATACACCTGAACATCAGCTGGAGAGGACTCTTTAAAGTAGAGACACTACATACTGATATACACCTGAACATCAGCAGGAGAGGACTCTTTAAAGTAGAGACACTACATACTGATATACACCTGAACATCAGCAGGAGAGGACTCTTTAAAGTAGAGACACTACATACTGATATACACCTGAACATCAGCAGGAGAGGACTCTTTAAAGTAGAGACACTACATACTGATATACACCTGAACATCAGCAGGAGAGGACTCTTTAAAGTAGAGACACTACATACTGATATACACCTGAACATCAGCAGGAGAGGACTCTTTAAAGTAGAGACACTACATACTGATATACACCTGAACATCAGCAGGAGAGGACTCTTTAAAGTAGAGACACTACATACTGATATACACCTGAACATCAGCAGGAGAGGACTCTTTAAAGTAGAGACACTACATACTGATATACACCTGAACATCAGCAAGAGAGGACTCTTTAAAGTAGAGACACTACATACTGATATACACCTGAACATCATCAGGAGAGGACTCTTTAAAGTAGAGACACTACATACTGATATACACCTGAACATCAGCAGGAGAGGACTCTTTAAATATCAGTGTCTTCCTGTGGATAGTGATGTCAGATTAGAAGATGTGATATTGAGGTTCATTTATTTATTAGGAATGATGCAATTTAACATCTGGAGTCACTCGAGGCGATTATTCTCTGAAAGTACAAGGAGTTTGTTTTACGAGTAGTACTTTTAACAGGCTCTAGGCACAGTGTATGAAACTGAGATATATAACTTTATAGCTTTTGTTAATTGTTAAGCTAATACTTAGCTCACCTGTTTCTTGTGTTGTCAAAACATCCAGCTTTATTCGGCAGAACGTACATTTTTATTAAATTCAGAGGATTTGTTGTTCTTGCCACAAGCTTTATTTAATTATCTTTTTTATCGACATATACAATTTAAAAACTGAGAGAAAGCTTTAAAGAAATCACACACACTTTGTTCCCTTGATGCCTTATTGCATTCTATAAAGGTTTCACATGTTGGATTTGAATACTTTTTTTGATGTCTTTAAAGAGCTGAAACATCAAATCCTCATGTAATACTTCAGTACTGAATTACCTATGTTATCTGATTTCATCTTCTCCTGAGGGAAACCACCTGGAACACTCAACAGAGATCGTCTTCTTTTATTAATGTGATGGCCTCAGTGATGACCGGGCGATGATAAGGATTTAATCTGAAGCCTCAAGAACATCTCCAGGTTTCAGTGTCTGCAGCGGCACACGTGCATGAAGAACTCTCGCTCAGCGGCATGTGGCTTTGTGCCTGATTAAGCTTATTAAGCCCCCACACACACACACACACACACACACACACACACACACACACACACACACACACACACACACACACACACACACACACACACACACACACACACACACACCCCAACGCTCACGTCTCTGGGTCTCTCCAGCATGCTCGGTTGAACCCTCACATACATCAAACGTTGACACAAATCAAACTGGAGCTGTTTCACTGTTTTTTTTATTTTTTATGCTTCGCTTCTCTGAACGCCGGGCAGCGGGGGGTTCCCATAATTCCATGTTGGAAATGCAGCGAATCAGGGACGAAGCGATGTCTGCGTAACGAACAGGGGGCCGGGGGGGTTTAATCGTTAACTCACCCGTGTTCTGCTCGCCCGTGTGCTTATTTTTAGAGGAGCATCGGGAGGCAAATCGAGACATTTGTGCGGCTGTTAGCGGGTTAGCGCTCGCTGCGTAAAAGCCTATTGTAATGTCCTGCTTGAACATAGCACAACAAGGGGAGGGGGAGGAAGAGCACTACAAAAACTAGAAATCTTGCCAAGTATATTAGTCTAATATCTAGTCAGAATATTTCTCTACACCTGATATAAGACACAATCACTTCAGAAGTAACTCTGCAGTGAGATATAGGGTCTTGTTTTTAGACAAAGCATCATCTTGTTAAGTCAAAAAAATCTTATTTTGAGTTGTATCTCAGATGAAACACATATTTTTTACGTATTTAATAGAAAATCACCAACTAACATCAGAAGACAGAACACTTTTGAGCATTTGCTGCTTATTTTGTAACAGCATTTCCTGATTCTGGTGATATATAGTTCAAAATAAGTTCTCCCAGCTGATTACAAGATTATCTAAATATCCCTTCTTATTTCAAGAAATCTTACCAAGCAAATGTTCACTTGTTCTATTGGCAGATTGTTGTACTTATTTCAAGTGAAAAAACCTTGTTTTAATAATTGTTGTAACTTGTTTTTGGAGCAGCATTTTTTCCCGTGAGGAGGAAGAGCATCAGGGAGAACCCCCTCTGATTCTTTCGGACAACGGGTGCTTACTAAGAAGCGATAAAAGCTTGCTGTTGCTGTTCAAAATAAAATAAAAGGGATGCAGCGAGACTGACCCTGCAGGAGGTGAAACGCTTCACAGGCGGATCAGTGTTTGGGGGAGGAAAGGGGGGAGAACAGACTGTAGGTGAGTGAAGTGATGAATATGTGAAGAGCTCGCCTCCCACTGTGACTTCACTTCAAATACGCAGCTTTTTATAAACTGCTGAACGAAGCAGAAAGAGGAAACCAGCAGAGAGCTTAGTCGGGGGTTTCTGCACCGTGTGAACTCCACGAATAAAGGACCAATTATATATATTTTCTTTTTTAGTTCAACGTATTTAATATTAATACAGACAATTGATACAGACACGGTACAAGACAAGAACATTAGTTGAAGCGAGATGGTTGACCCAAAAACGCTATTTCAAGAAAATCTTCTTAAAAATCTATGCTTTCTAAGATCTCAAATATTATGACACAGTAACTACAATTTTAACGTTTCAGAACATATAGAAATACAAATATTTAAAAAAACGTATATATTTTAAAGTCTCGATGTGGAAATTTAACAAAGTCATATACTTTTCCCCTTAAACTGGGTTTTCTCCGGAAGTTTTTCCTTGTACGATGTGAGGGTCTAAGGACAGAGGGTGTCGTATTGTCATACTGATATTCTGTACAAACTGTGAAGTCCACTGAGACAAATGTAACATTTGTGATATTGGGCTATATAAATAAACATTGATTGATTGATTGATTGATTGATTGATTGATACAGGGATAAAATATTTATACAACATGAAAAATGTAAAAGAAATAAAAAAATGTGATACAAGTACAGATCACAACAAAACTTACTATAACATAATTCTTTATATCATATTCAAACAGCATTAGCTGTGGACGTCGTAATTGGACGTAATTGTTCACTAAATAGCTTAGATTTGCAGTTATATTCC
Source organism: Trematomus bernacchii (assembly GCF_902827165.1). Taxonomy (NCBI): domain Eukaryota; kingdom Metazoa; phylum Chordata; class Actinopteri; order Perciformes; family Nototheniidae; genus Trematomus; species Trematomus bernacchii. The sequence continues at coordinate 724,451 of NW_022987575.1, read as the reverse complement.
AGTGTTTGGATCCTCTCCATACAATCCTCTTCTCTCTCTGTCTGAACAGCGGCATACATAGAAACCTTTGGGGCAGATGGATGAGTTTACCGCAGCTTGAACAAAAGACCTAGTTTGATTATTGTCACGCATAGCCGTGTTATTTTTAAAGATGCATCCACTGCTTTAACAGGCATGGATGGGTCACTGAACAGGCCTTCAGGGCACAGGAAATGAGGGGAACGTCATCAGGTTCCTACCTCAACTACAAAATGTCACTCAAAAAGACATGTAAGAAAAAGAAAGAGATTTTAAATGACCACAAAGAGACCGTTAACATCCCTCAAGGTACAACAAATGACCGGTAAGAGACTAAATGACCTCAAAGGTACACAAAACAACCTCATAGAGATTAAACAACCTACGATAAATGAATAAATGACCTCAAAGGTACACAAAATGACACCAAAGAGACTCAAAACAAGCTTATAGACACTAAAAAACCTAAACGGGCCCCAATAGCCGCGTTCACACCGGAGTACCGGAGTACTTTTCACCGTACTTTTCGCGTTTAGTTCCGTGAGTACCCCTTACTGAAAGACCTAAAATGGCTGCAAAGACGCTCAAAACAACATCCAATAGAAACAAAATAACCACAAAGAGACTATACGGCCTAAATGAGACTCAAAATGACTACAAAGAGAACTAAAATGACCAGAAAGACGCCTAAAATGACCACAGAGACACAAAATGATCTCTCAGCTCTTCCCTCTCTTTGCCTCATTCAAGCTGGCAAACTACAAACAAAACACCAAATAAAAACATTTAAATCTGTCTCAGCAAAGAGTTGGACTGACTCGGCCCAGTTAGTCCTCTTAGTCTCGGCTAGTTAAGTTCCTCATCACTTGAACTGTTGTAATCCATATAGTCGCTCTCATTCACATATTATGTACTACACTGTTCGGTGATGTGATTTAATCGTGGCTAATAAATACTGCCTGTTAATCAGCAGTTATCCCCTCGCTGCTCTTCAGCGGTGATATCATCATAAAGGTATTTTACGATCCCTCTGTCTTCTGACAAAATCCGGACAGGAGCTGAACCGTGTGGTCAGCCGTACTGAGTTTGAAAAGGAGGAAAGTTTAGAAAAGCATTTGTCTCTTGTCCATAGTTATTTACCACGACACACAGCCCCTGAACCAGAGGTGACATGCAATTGTTCTGATGGCCCATTCAACCAAAAGCCCATTTGTCCAACAGGCTGTTATCGGGAAAACAAACGCCCTCTGCTCGGAAAATATCCATTTTACCTGCAGGTAGAGAGATTCATGGCCTGCTATCAGCCCTGTTTGCTTTTGTAAAAGCTCACTTTTCCCGATTAACAATGAAAGACAAGGCTAGGATTTGTAACTTGTTTTTCTTTGGAGACAGTTTGAAATGCTCCATGTTAGGGTAAGTGAGAATGGAGGGCTGAAAACAGAAATATTGTTTTCTATATAGTATATATCCGGATTAATGTGGATATACTCTTAGAGAGAAAATGTGTGTGGGAGGGAAACTGTAGGATTTTAGCCTTTGCAGACCCTTTACATGCACTAACAGCTATATAACACTCTACAGGAAAGGGAAAACTCCCAAAAGCATAACAGGATCCCTTTAAATACACTTTTAATATGCAAATCATTACATGAGGTTGTGCATATTCAACAACATTTTATGACCCCCAGCAACTTTTTAAGCAAGATTTAATACCAAAAACCTCCTGCAGGTTACCTTCTGTTTGCAAGGCTTTACTTCTTAGTGTGTTCTTTCAGAGACTTTCTTTTATCGCTCTTTTTGAAAGCTGAAATATGATTTCAGGGTATTACAAAATTAGCAACCACCTACTGTGATCTGCCATCATTACAATTCTGCGACATCAGCAATACGCTGAAAGCAGATTCAACTTTATTTAGATATATTAAGCTTCAGAGTAAAGTGAAATATCTCATTGTACATCTGAGCAGTGGTGGAAAGTAACTACACTTACGGTACTTATTTAACACTTTGAATGCCAGACTTTTACTTGTAACAGAGTATATCTACACTGTGGTATTATTACTTTTACTTAAAGAGGCCCTATTATGCCTTTAGGGGTTTTCCCTCTCCTGTAGTGTGTTATATAGGTTTTTCTCAGACAGAGATTGAAAAACACAGGCCGTTTGAGAAAAATAAAGCACGTTTTGAACATTAAAGGTGGGGTAGGTAATCTTGGAGAAACCAGCTCGAGTGCGCTAGAATTTGAAAATACACAATCGGAAAAAATCTGCCACTTCCTTACAGAGCCCCTCCTCCAACACACACGAACGCGCACATGACCAATGAGGGCACGAGATAAGTTTGTGCACAGATGGAAGGCTGACAGGCAGGTAGGTCATCCAGTTATTTTAGCCGGGCCGGCTCAGATGATTGGTCGTGCTTTTTACAGTACTACAGATGACATTTTGTTATGGATTTATTGTCAAAGTATTTAATATATTTATTGCTATCGGGATGCTAAGAGCATTCCATGGAATATAACAAAAAGTGTATCTGAAATAAATTACATACCCTACCTTTAAAGCATGGAGTACTTCTCTCACCTCCGCATGTGAGATCAAGATATCTGAAGGGACTGATGGAGAAAAATGTAGCAGTTATTAGGTGTGAAATAAAAAAACATATCTTATAGATTTAAATCGACCATACAACAAAACACCTGAACAAGGATCGAAGGAAGCTGAACAAGTGTGAGGTAAGAGCGTGGAGGTATTATCACTCAGATGAATGGACCGGTCCGCCCACGCTGCCCGCCAAGGTCTCCCAGAAAACAATCGATACCGGAGCACCCATTCAATAAAACTGAGGCCTCGCTCTGCTGTGTTTCACTGCGACACACACACTTCCTGTCAGCACAGAGAAGAGGAGCTGCTGCTGATGCTGCTGCTGCTGCTGTCGGATCCATTCAGGTCGAACAAGTAGATTAATGGAGCACCGGGTCTCTCTCTGCTCTCATTTAATGACAATTCGCAGCCGTGCCATCACTGGCAGCATACAGAGTAACAACAGTCTGGAAATAAAGTTAACAGACAGTCACTTGACACTTTGAATTAAGTATTTATGGTGAATTTGCAAGTGGTCACAAGTATTTGTCAGTAACAGTGCTAACAAGAACTGACCTATCCCAAACTGATACTTACGGTATTTATTTTTTGTTGCATAAGGCCTACGAATGCCCAGTGGCAAACCGTCAGGGCCTTCAAGGTATTCAGAGAATACCCTGGAACACTCAGATAAAACTAACAAAAAATCAATTTAATTATATAAATAAAATGTATGTAAAATGAATAAATGAGAATCGTATCTGTGTTGTTGATCTGTAATATTACAGTGTTACGTTGATTTGTTTGTCCTTCTCGGTCCATGCACTACGCATTTCAATGGTTTTGTGTTAGAAAAAAAAAGCAACCAATCAGATATTTTTCTGGGTCTCTGGGTAGAATATCCTTCAACCAATGTATTCTATATCCTTGATAGAATACCCTGGCCGTTGCACTGAATGAGAGCGGCGGAGGGTGTGTGTGTGTCTACAGAAGGTCCAGTTGTGATAGACACGGTTCGCCACTACGAATGACAATGTGCATCCATTAGATTGTTGCGACTTACATGCGGAGTTCCTCAAGGCACCGAACTGGGGCCTCTTCTTTTTAATATCTGCATTCGTCAATCTTCGGAAACAAAAACATAAGATACAGTAATTATGCAGCAGACACATACATGTACTACATATTTCAACATTGGAATATGGTCCAATACAAGCACTAAGTATGTGCAGTGGACAAATGAATTATTGGATACGTCCGAATGATCTTAAATTAAATAGACAGAACTGAGGTAATTGTTTGTGTAGCCAAAGAGGAACAATTGAAATCACGGACAGGACAGAGGCACAAAATACAAATATGAAACCTGAAAATGAGCATAATAGGGCCCCTTTAACTTTGAGAAGCAGTGTTTGGGTTATAGGCATCTGGAATAATCCCCCAGAAAACTGCAGGTTCTTTTAAATCGAGGTGGAGGCCTTTCTGTTTGCCGCCTTTTATTAAATCCACACATCTTCATCTATTTCACTGCACCGTTACGTTTAGTCTTGTTTTCTATAACAGTTTTTTTTTTGCCTAAAATACCCTATAAGCAGGGGTGCACATAACTTTTTTAGTGAGTTACTCAGATGAGTACCAAGAGACAGCGTTTGGTACTCACCCCACACGAAGCGTGGTCCTCCTCAGTGTCTCCTTCACTGTCCTCAATTTACACTTCTTGCATGCTAGATGATGAAGATGATGAAGATGCACCTCCCTGTCTCTTTTTAAGCCTCCGATTTGCTTTCTCCAAAACTTGTTGCCAAAACTGTGAAGTCCTTGCATTTCCTGAGGCCAAGTTGAAGGATCAAATACTAAGAAATGATCACATGACTTGAAGTCATATCTGATTTCAAATGTGGGAAGTAACAAAGCACACTTATTTACTCAAGTACAATTTTGAGATACTTGTAGTTGACTTGAGTATTTCTATTTTATGCTACTTTGTACTTCTACTTTTACTCCACTACATGTATTTAATACCTTTAGTTACTTTACAGATGTGGATGAATGATGTGAAATCTAATCAAGTGTTAAATCAGACTTTAGTTCCACCTGGAGTAAATTCACAAGCTACCCTGCAGTATACAAAGTCATTGAAACTAGCTGCACCTTTACCAGCTTTGAGAACACTTTGATGATCAATCATTATAAAACATATCATATATATTATTCTGAAATGGACCAATCTGCACAATGAATACTTTTACTGTCGCTACTTTCACTATATTTTGATAATACTTTTCTAATTTTACTTGAGTAACATTTTGAATGCAGGACTTTTACTGTAACTGAGTATTCCTACACAAGATCTGAGTACTTCTTCCACCTCTGTCTGATTTCAAACTCTTCCATAACACCCTGAGTAAGTTTGCAGCTGTGTGTTTCACTCCACTTTGTTGTAAATAAAACTGCAGCAGCTTGACCACAGAGCGTGAACGTTGTGATCAGATGATTTTGCGCAGTTCTCCAGTGTGTGCGCGGGGCACAGAATGTGCACAGGGGAGTCTCCCACCGCAGCCAGTTGGCGGACTTTTGGCACAATTCTGTTGTTTATACCGACGTTAACCCTGTCTGTGCACACGGCGACCAACTCTGTCGTCCAGTGATCTAAGCCTCTGCCTCCTGGAAAGCGTCACAGGTCCGTCGGTTATGTCCTCACCCAGCTCCAGTTCAATCAGTCATAGAAAGATTTTTTGCAGGGAGCGAAACGGCAACGTAGCTGCTTAATGTCTTTGGGTTTTTTGACATGCCTAGTAGTTTACTCCATTGAGTGTTGACAAGAAACACGTGTAGACGAAATATGTGTTTTGTTTTGATGTTTTGAGGTACGCAAAGGCGCGTAGTGACACAAGTGACGTTACGCAATTCAGATTTGTGCCGCGCATGCGTACCTGCGTACCAGTTATGTGCACCCCTGCCTATAAGTGTGTGTTGTTTGATCTTAAAGGTGCATCCAGCGGTCATGTTTTCCCCGAATAACTTTCTTTCATGGGTTCCACAGATTTGTCTTATTTTGTTGAATGACAAAGCTGCAGCATGTGTCACCACAGAGTTATGATGATTACCATGTTTGGCAATAATGAGAAGCGACAACGTTAATTCTGTATCAACAGATTCTCTGGAGTGAAATGAAGTGAAGTAAAGTGGGGGTGTAGAGGACGAGGTGGTGTTGGTTGGGTGGGGGTTCTGCACCCTAAGGCGAGTTTCTGTGATTCATCGTCATGCTGATGTGATTTCTGAAGCTTTTATTCACGCCGAAAAAGGAAATCGGGGCAGGATTGAATCAAACCGGCGCCCACTCACTTCATTATAAATCATTCTTATATTTGTTCATGTTGTTCTGCTCTTTAGCTTCAATCTGCTGCTCTTCTTCTCGGCTTCAAAGACGCTAAACTAATCTGCTTCCAGTTTGAGACTATGCTGTCCCCGGTGTTGAATTTGCCCTGCAGTGAGGAGTACTACTGAACCACAAAAATAACATTACAGTGAATACAGCAGTAGCAAGAAAAAGAAGCTGCATCTGAAAACAAAACGTTAAGTTCAGAAGGATTACATGAACATTCAGGTCTTCTTGGTAATGTTTGAACACTTCAACATTTTGGATTTAAACAATTGGGGCCTTGTTTGTGATGCTCGAAGACACAGACAAAATACAGGAAATGTTTCAGACCACCTCTTTTATGTATTTACTCTTCGTGTCGATGCAATCAGTTGGCTATCTAATCTACCCTATAGATGCATGAAGTGAAAAGGTGTCAATGTATTTAAGAAAGACATCTTAATCATTTTAGTACAAAAAGTACTTTAGATGGCATTTCCCTCCAAACAATTAGGAATTTTTGTATACGAATGTCATGTATAGGGTTTAAAGGGACAAGGTTGGATAAAAACTGTGATATAGTGTAATTTTTTTCCATTTAAAACCAAATATACATTTATATACTGTATATATTGTTTAGTAAATAACTCCTTGTTAAAAGAAAAATGTCCCTACAGCTTATATTTGAATCAGATTTTTGGGGGTTTTCAAAAATGTGTCTTTCAATTATTAAAAATGTGTATCCAAAAAAATTATATTTATCAGTTTTTGTAATGAAAATTGGAAATATTGGTAAAAATAGGATAAAAAAAATATTTAAAATAATGGTCAGGTAAATCATTAAAGGGAATAACCAGTATCCCAGGTGAGAACCCAAAGTGTGTAAAACCTCAGAATATTATAGTTTAAAATGTTTTTACATCATGATTTACGCTGACAACCAGAACATTTCAATCTAACTGAAGTCATCCCTTTTAGATGTTGGTTGTAAAAATAATATGAATCTGCAGGCTAAATGTGAACAGTGTCAGACAGCATGAGATATTAAATTGGCAGGATTAAGTCAATATGGCAGCAAGGCGTTTGTTTGTTTGGTTTATTGACGAGTTGGCGAAGAAACTGTGATAAGATGAGTCACGCTGAGGAAAACCTGCATCGTCACAAAAACCAGAAAGAAAAATAACAGCTTAAAAAGACAACACATGGAGATACAATAATGTGGTTACCACACACTGGGCAGACAACAGGGTTGTGGTTGGTCAGTTTGGATTAATGTCAGTTCGAACAGATTCAGTCAAGATGCCTTTTCACTGAATAAAGGAAAATCAATCAAGAGTAGCTGTCTAACATGGCAAAGCAGGTCAACCGTTAAACACAGTTTGATGGTTCAGTTCTCCTGGAGAGTCCTGGAGCAGGATAACAAACCCCCCAAACATCTCCAGATGAACGCACGTCGTGGAATAAAAAAAACGTCCTGCAGTGTAATCTACAACACACATATTTTGCAAAATAGAGCTGTACACATTTTCCTCCAGCATAACTGTGTATTTTGCATTTCACATGTTCTTAAGACTACATTCAAAGGAGCACTTTGAGTGACAAGACCGGGAGCCAATCAGTGAAAAGGGTGGGATTGATGCAACATGGTGTAGCAATATTTTATTGATGCATGGACTTCAAGAATGGATCTGGATTTGAACATGATTGAATTCAGTTAAATTGGACTGTAGACTGTATTGGGAACATTCAAGTTTCTCAGATGCACTTTTTAAATGTGTCCGCTTGACAATGCCGATCTGGTGCAATACAAAGGAGGGTTGTGTGATGAACGGGCTGAAAATGTTACCTCATTAGATTAAACAAGTGTGGCCAAACTGCAGCTGCAAAACAGAAATATGATTCAAGACGTTATTGAAATAATCATCAAATTGCAATAAGATTGTTTAATGACTTCAGTATTGAGATACAGCATATCTTATCCTGGAGCCTCGAGGGATTTCCCACCGTAATCATTGAGCTACCTCTCAGATAAAATGCAGACCAAGTGTAGGTTTGCCCACTTCAACAATGATGTAGGATAAAGTAGTTTGGACAGATATAGTAGTGGGAAACAAACAGTCCAGCATCACGAAACTACTGGTCACAAGCTTAAAAATACAAGCGTGATCACACGACTTACTGTCCTAGCCAACAGAGAAACGTACACAAATGATAATCAGAAAGGTCTAACCTCGGTATGTAATCTTTTCTTTGTGTTTTCTACAGGAAGTGCAGGGACTCCGGTCATGTTTAACGAGAACGGCGACGCTCCTGGACGCTACGACATTTTCCAGTATCAGATCAACAACAGGTCAACGGCCGAGTACAAGGTCATCGGACACTGGACCAATCAGCTGCATCTGACTGTAAGGATCAAGAATATTCAATCTTTTCATATTTTGTAAGCATCTGTCAAACTGTTCATGAGACTGGTACAAGGCATCATTTCAATACCTGGATATTGGAGATGAACGACAATAACAGATGGTGTTTTCTCCGTTGTCATAGAGCACTTTAAGGACTTTTACATTTCATTTAGCTGACCCTTTTATCCAAAGCAATTTACAAAGACTTCTACAGAGATCACCCATCATTGAACATGCCTACGGGGGTAATTTGGGGTCCAGTATCTTGCCCAACGATACTTCGACATCTTAACTGAAGGGGCTGGATGATTTAGTCTGTAATACAAACAGTAAAGTATCTCAGATGCAACATGTACGTTTGTCTGCTTGACGATGCCAATTTGTTGTAATTAATTAAAACAAATGTAGGTAGGGAAGTTTAAACTCAGACTGAAAACGTTATCTTATTCAAATAGGTGTGGACAAGCTGCAAAATCTGCGGTCGGAAAAAATAAATAGGATTCATAATGTGTTATCGCAACATTTATAGCCGCAATAAACCTGTTTAGGATTCTGGTTCCTCCCTCTTATTTTTTCCGTTAATGATAGGATAAACGTTCCAATGTTGCTGAGCTGTTTGTTGGGCTTCGAAGATGTATGCTTCAAGTTTCAAGGCTTTATTGTCATTTGCACATTAGCTACGGTGTAGATATGGCAATGAAACACTTAAGTCACAGGCTCCTCCAACAGTGCAACATATATACAAGGACATAGAACAAATAAAACAGATCAAATGAGTAAACCTATGTGGTAATAAACCTGATTCTGATTGTGTTTCCCCCCCCTCTCTCCTCAGATGGAGACCCTCCAGTGGACGACGGGCGACTCCTCGCTGCCGGTCTCGGTGTGCAGCCTGCCCTGCCAGACGGGCGAGAGGAAGAAGGTGGTGAAGGGTGTCCCGTGCTGCTGGCACTGCGAGCGCTGCGAGGGATACCACTTCCAGGCCAGCGAGTTCACCTGCGAGATCTGCCCCTACGAGAAAAGACCCGACCAGAACCGAACCAGCTGCCAGCCGATCCCCATCATCAAGCTGGAGTGGAGCTCGCCCTGGGCTCTGTTTCCCGTCTTCATCTCCATCCTTGGCATCATCGCTACAACCTTTGCCATCGTCACCTTCGTCCGCTACAACGACACCCCCATTGTCCGCGCCTCAGGGCGGGAGATGAGCTACGTGCTGTTGACAGGCATCTTCCTGTGTTACATTATCACCTTCCCCATGATCGCTGCACCCGATGTGGTCGTCTGCTCTTTCCGACGCATCTTCCTGGGTCTCGGCATGTGTTTTAGTAACGCCGCGCTTCTCACCAAGACCAACCGCATCCACCGCATCTTCGAGCAGGGCAAGACGGCGGTGACGGCGCCGCGGTTCATCTCCCCGGCCTCCCAGCTGGTCATCACCTTCTCGCTCATCTCAGTCCAGCTTCTGGGCGTTCTGGTGTGGTTCTCCGCCGACCCGCCTCACACCTTTGTGGACTACGGTGAGCAGCGTACGCAGGATCCCTCAAACGCTCGCGGTGTCCTCAAGTGCGATATCTCCGACCTGTCGCTCATCTGCTCGCTGGGATACAGCATCCTCTTGATGGTCACATGCACTGTTTACGCCATCAAGACGCGTGGCGTGCCAGAGACCTTCAACGAGGCCAAACCCATTGGATTTACTATGTACACAACCTGCATCATCTGGCTCGCCTTCATCCCCATCTTCTTCGGCACGGCACAGTCGGCGGAGCGGGTGAGTTTGCCTCTCTGATAAATAATGTACTGTCATGTTTTATGTAATGTTCAGCCCCGCAGCAGGGTTTAGCTTATAAGTGGAAATAGACTGTCCGCAGCATCTACATGTACACACAGTAGAAAGTCCTGTTGTTTGTCAAAGTCAAAGTCAACTTTATTGTCAATCTTTCAGTTTGTGTGTACAGACAGAGAGATCGAAATACCGTTTCCCACAATCCTGAATACAAAAATATATAAAAATATGTATAAAAATATGTATATCTTATAAATACACAATCAACAGACACATTTACTGTATACATATGCACACATTAAGACATAAATAAAAACACAACAATCAATATATACAAAATAACAGTCACTTCAATATCTTTGGGAAATGTACATTAGTGCTAGACGGTCCCTAGCAGCGTAAAAAGCGTGGTGCTCTTTTTCACTCTACCGTTGTTTTTTTGGGGTATATTTTGTAAACTTGATATGACAACCAACATGTTTGGCAAAAAGTACACATGGAGATATCCTGATTTGCAGAAATAACTAGTTCAGTAAAGGCATTACTAATCCCTCTCATGCTGTGAGCTAGGAACTCTTCTCTTGCTGTTTCATTTCAGATAGGAGACGACGAAAGCGGATTCTCGTTTTCATCAGCGTGCCATTGTTTGGAAAGGTCGATGGCGAGCTAGATCACTCTTGAATTTGGAAACAGCCCTTTAACAAAATAACCTCGACTCAAAGTCCAATTACTAGCTTGTTCCTGACCTTTAAACCACATGAAGAATGGAAAAAGGATAGTGTTTTATCAGTTGCCGATGTTAAAACCTTCAATGTTTCCAAGCACTTTGTTTGTTTTGTCGTGAAGCTTAGTTTAAAAGCATCTTGACCTCGGAAAAAGCAGTTGGATAGAACAATCTCAAATCAAAGCCAACTTACTAGTTCAAACATTTTTAACAAGCGGGTAATTGAACCTTTAACTAAGATTGTCAAAAGGAAAAATGTGTCATTCGGGGTACTGTTTTTTTTTTTTTTTAAAGGCAGGTCATGGACATTGTTTAGTGAGGTGGTCTTAATCTTTGTCCGACTCCTTTTAAGACTAAAACACTCTGAAAGGGTGCGTAAGTAAGCACCATGATCTATGTATACACACAGAAATAAAGACAGCACTGTACATGTATCGCAGTGTGAAGCATTTTTGTTTGTTTGTTTGTTTCTTTATTTAAAGGGCAGTGCACATTGATCAACATTGCTGTAAACGTGCCAGTATTAGCCAGCAACTGTTGTCCTTTTGGCAAGATGTTAAATAACCACAACAAGACTAGAGAAATAAAAACATTATTAAAAAGCATACACTCAGCAACAGACAACAACAGTACAACAATAAATAGGAACAGACAAACATGCAAACAGATGAAATACTATCATACTATGATACAGTTAAAAGTGTTCACATTTTTGATTGCTTAAAAGCCAGTTCTTATGATAGTGGTTAAATGTATGATAGGAGGTGTTATTCCTTATCTGTATTGGTTTTGTGTTCCAGAGTGTTGATGCCCTCACAGAGAAACAGTGTTTAGCAAAGGAACTGGACCTAAGAGAGACTACACAGTCCCCTCTTAGGGCAGACCTTGTGGTTCTGCTGTTTGAATTGTTCTGCTGTATAAAAGTGCAGAGTGCTGGTGGTGCCTTGCCGTTTTCTAGTCTTAAAAATGAGACATGCATCAGTGTGTTTTAAAATGTTTTAAAAGGTTATGTTTGTCCAGGATTTTGCAATGGTGGTATAGCTTAGGCTTTCTGTCCAAAAACTTTGAGAGCTTGTTTGTGAAGTGATAGGATAGGCCTTCATGTTGTGCTATTCACCTGGGTCCAGCTGCTCATACAGTATGTTAGGTGGGGAATGATCATGGCAGTCATATAGAGTTTTGCTACAGGTGTTGTCAAACAGTTCCTTATATATCTAAAGTTTGCTAGATTGTATTTAGTTATTTGCAGGATAGAGTAGTGTCAAGGATAATGCCTAGATATTTAAAATGTGTAACTGTTTGAATGACCTCCCCAGACACATAGACCTTGGGTTCACAGTGTGATACAGTGTTGGTTTAGTCTTGCTAAAAAACATACAGACTGTCTTCTTAACGTTTAGATATAGCTGTGAGTCAGTAAGCCATTGATGTACATGTACCGTTGCATCACTTAGTTTGGCAGCAGCTTGGGCCTTGGTTTTTGCATGGACATAAATGACAGTGTCATCAGCATACTGATGGCAAGTCATTTATATACAGGCTGAATAGAATTGGGCCCAGGATAGATCCCTGGGGTACACCGAGTTCATTCCTCAGGGCTGGTGATGTCTCGCCACTTACCCTTACACACTGAACTCTATCTGACAGATGGAAACTCATCCAGTCTATTGCACTGGGTGAGAAATTAAAATAAGACATTTTGTGAATGAGTACTTGATGATTGACTGTATCAAAAGCTTTCTTAAGATCTAAGAAGATTGCTCCAACAATGCCTCCTTTGTCCATTTTTGATTTGATATTTTCCACAAGGGAACAATTGCGGTCTCGGTGGAATGATTGGCTCGGAAGCCGAATTGCATGGGGTGTAGTGTGAAAGGACTACTGTTAAGATGTCCAGTCGATTGCTCAGCTACACATTTCTCAGAGATCTTAGACATGACAGGTAAAACACTAATGGGCCTATAGTTGTTTGCATCAGTTGTGTCCCCGGATTTGTGGACTGGCACAACAATGGCTAACTTCCAGTCTTTTGGGAATTTTCCCTCCCTAAAAGAGGTGTTAATTATGTTAGTAATTAAATTGTCCCGGTGAGAGTGGTAGCATGTTTCTTTAGAAACAGAGAATCCAGTCCAAAAGTGTCTATTGATTTAGAATTTTTTTAAGAAGAAATTATAGAATTAACTTTGGATTCAGAAGTCTCTGTCAGGGAGAAGACTGGCTGTGTACAATAGGTATTAATAAGTATTACAGTTTCATTTATAATACAAAATACTTGTTGCATGGGCAGTGTATACTTGGTGTTTTGTTCTAGGGTAAATGGTAATTGAGTCAACAGGACTTTTAGGGTTTTGGAATATTTGGCCTACAAAACAATTGCATAGCACTGAAAGTACATGCTAAGAAAAGATAAGATAAGAGGTACATTATTGATCCCAAACTGCGAAATGTTTACGTTGCAATAACATTAAAAAAAAAACAAGGCATTGCACATAAGTAGACATTAAAGAGTAGAAATAAACAATTCAGGAATTCAAACATCTCAAAATAGAATTACAACGGCATTAAAAAGTAGAAAATATACAGTAGACTGTGAAGATAGAAAATCTATAAACTCTGACAATAAAACACTATTGAAGTGTACTACAGGCTAGTTAGCTGGACATGCGCGCCCTTGTTAGAGCAAATACAAACCCATTCCCTCACACTTTTCTACGTTATGTTTTAGTTTTGGGAAGGCACTACACATTCAAACAATGATTCAAACACTCTCACAAAGAAGTGACTAAGGACCAGACATCTGAGCAGCCTGTAGTTGCTGTAAATCATAGAGAAACTCAGTGCCTAACATATGTTGAGGTTAGTTTTAGTTTCAGGACTCATGACTTAGTTACTGCGTTCTGAATGATTGATGATTGATTAGATTCTGGTCACCACAGGCACAGCCTTGCCGGCGCTGCAGCTCCTCGACACAGAACTAATTAGAGCAGCATCAAATTTAGCTCATTCAGACAACAGTTTTTGGGTTGAGTTTGCTGTAAGCGAGGAGCCAGATGGAAGATTATGCTCATTATGGAGTCTGTGGGGAGTTGGAGAGGACAGGTGGAGCGATCCACTGTCATTCCCTCCAAACGTTATCAGTCGCTTTTTCTTCTGCTACTGTTTAGTTATGTTTTGGGTTGTTTATGTAAACATGTCAACTGATTTTCAATTAAGGTAAAACTAACCCGGCAATTTGTCTCACACACACTCTCACCCCCAAAAGCCTGAAACGCCTCCATTGGGCTCCTTTGTTTACTTCCTGAATATAATGACATCACTAAGTAACACTCGCGCTTCTATTGGCTAGCGCTCCAACACATTGTACGTGATAGGCTAAGGGGGCGGGACATCTCTAAGCGGTTGACCAATCACAACAGAGCCGGCCAGCTAACCAATCAGAGCAGACTGGGCTCTGGTTTCAGACAGAGGGTGAAAAGAGGTGCTGCAGCACAGGCAGTATGAGAAAAATAAAGATCTGTTTGAACATTAAAGCATGGAGACATGTAGAGACACTACATACTGATATACACCTGAACATCAGCAGGAGAGGACTCTTTAAAGTAGAGCCACTACATACTGATATACACCTGAACATCAGCAGGAGAGGACTCTTTAAAGTAGAGACTATACCTACATACTGATATACACCTGAACATCAGCAGGAGAGTACTCTTTAAAGTAGAGACACTACATACTGATATACACCTGAACATCAGCAGGAGAGGACTCTTTAAAGTAGAGACACTACATACTGATATACACCTGAACATCAGCAGGAGAGGACTCTTTAAAGTAGAGCCACTACATACTGATATACACCTGAACATCAGCAGGAGAGGACTCTTTAAAGTAGAGACACTACATACTGATATACACCTAAATGTGCATTATAGGGCCCCTTTAAGGAGCCAGTCCTAAAGAAATGTTTCTGTTAAGTAATTTGGTTAAGCTGTCCATCTTTGTTCCAGACTAAAGTATCTCATTAACTATTTAATAGAATATTTGATATAAATATTACATCATTTTGATTTAAGCAGATATTATGCTTTGGCATCATATTCAAGTCATTCAAGTAAAATACAGATAGTTCTCAGCCTGTGTAAATGCTAATCATAGAACAGACATTTGGGGACTTCAAATGAAGTTGCGATAAGAGCTTTAAGAGCAGCTGACTAACTCAAGAGTCCAGGTTTTACTGAGACTCTGAACTAATGAGGACTAGAAACAGCCGACAGCCGTTTTTGGGGTTATTTTTGGGTAATTTTTATCCATAGAAGCGACTGAAGCAGCAGGTTCAGACATGCTCAGATGAAGATTGCATCACTGTCCCCGAACAGACCGAGGTGTTGCATCAAGAAGCCTGCAGTAACCCCCCCCCCCCCCCCCCATCCCAACCCCAGAGTACATGAGTCTGCAGACAGATGCCCCTTCTTCTGCGCAAAATCTCTGCAGCGAAAAGAAACAGAATACACTTTTTTAAGCAGAACATTTCATTATAGAAACACATAACAAATGTTTTTTCACAGACGTTTTCTGTGATTACCCGGCAGAGTTTGTTTGCTGGCCTTGGAGCATCAACACTGTTAATTGTGAAGAGAAACTCAACAAATACCTCAGGCATTATATCAATTATTTAGTGGAATCTGTTGAGTCTTCTGTTCAACTCTTTTTCAACTTGCTGCTGACACATCCTGCTTGCTGTAAACTGCAATAACGTGAGAGGTTTTCATATCATTGGAGCAAATTGATTAACAAATACTTTTGATATCTATGTCTGAGTTAGGGTTAGGGTTAGGGGTTAGGGTTAGGGGCTAAGTTGCTTTATTAAGTCAAATGTATAGTGCTGTAGGAGCTTTCCGTACTCAACAAAAACACGCCTCTTTGCCATACTGGTTCCAAAATGGTGATACCAGCTCCCTATTGATATTAGGACCGCAGAAAGTCGACACATCTTTCCTTGCAAACCTGTCTGTTTCCACTGCACCTTGGCCAAAATAAAAATAAAAGTATATGGTCTGTAAGAAGCACTTCGAAAGGAATGAACGCAATTTAATTCGTTTGGCTTATTAAAAGCTATTTGCAGGCTTCTTGCTGGTTTGAGTTTGTATCTTCGTGGCTGATTGTACTTATTGTGAGTCGCTTCGTGTCAGCTAAATGTAACATAGTGTCATAAAGTGTCATAAAGTAGCAGGTGAAGTTAATACTTGAAGTTGAAGTTTGGGGATTGCTTAAAGAACTTGAAGTTTCATATTAAGTCTAATCATCACAAAGTTCAAAGGCCTGTGATCGATGAATGAAGTTGACGTGTTAGTTCAAAAGTAGTCGCTGGATGAATTTGCTGTTTAAGTTATAATCCTAAACAAATCATTTATTTTCTCCGCTGCCTTGGGTCTTTCGGGGCGAGTAGACTTTTGTTTTTTTTACATCTGTGATTTTGAGTGTATGCAGTGTTGCAAATGGTACACGTGTTTGTCGACCGCTTTAAAATCAAAACTGCTCCACCAATTGAAAATCTGCTCAGATATTGTGGGTCAACTTTTCGAGAAACTCTATGAATCAGCCGTACTAACCTTCTACAATCTTGTTTACAAGCCGAAATCAAATGTAAGAAAAGAGTTGGAGTCATGTTGGAGTTCTCAGAGGGAAACGTCAGCAGTCAGGAGGTCAGAGGTCAGCCTGTTTATTTAGTGAGGGTTTGACTCTGTGTTTTGCCTTTTTCAGGCGCAGTGACTCTGAAAATTGAAGCTGTTCAAAGTCTCAGCGAGGTCCAGATTTATCTTGTGCGGAAAACAAAAGTAAATCTTCGTCTAAATCCAGATAAAAAGTCCAAAAACAACTTACATTTTTAATCCAGGTGGAAACTTCTTGTGCTGACAGCCTGTCATTACTCCCCTGTATTATATATTGGCAGTAAAGTTGCTGTATGCAAACTTTCTAAACTTTTCAGACTTGGTGTTGATTTATTCAGAAACATTTGTACTTTCCGCTCAGCATCCAGAACTCTCCGTCTCTCTGCCGGATACACAGTTTTTATTTTATATATTCATCCATCAACCAAAACAAAAGTGTCTCTATAACGCTTTAAATCCACCTTGGAGAACAAAAAGTATTTCTTGGAGTTTCGTCATCTGAGTTATTGTGCCTGTTCAAAAACAACAAAGAGAACAACAAGACAAGACAACAATAAGAAATGTTGACTGCAGAATGTTGATTTCAAGACTAAACTATATGTGGGGGAAACTTCTGAAGCAATTGGAAACAGGACTCAGAGAGACACGAGGAGAGCTGGAGCTTTGATGGCAAACACTGACGGTTTATTTGGAGTTACGGCCGGAGAATTGACGAGACAGGTGGTGTGCCACGAGTTGACACAGCGGATGCCAAACCAATTCTGAAGAACTCTTCTGTAGCTCGAGGTTTGAACTAGTTCGGAGTGTAATCATCAACATTCTTCATCAGTGAGACTAAACAATTATGGACCCTGAATCTAACTAGAGCTGTCGTCCATAGAAAAGAACGTGCGGCAGGGAACCTACGTCCCTGAACAGTAAACTACCTCATGGCGGCTTGTGCTCGGTCATAGACTGGCAACAACAATGCGCCCAAGCTGCCCCTCCTTAAGAGAGATAGCAGATTATTCCCTAACACTATAAAGATAATTAATCATAGTGTTTAAGAAGTGATGTTAGGATTAAAGTAATTTCAAGCACTTCTTTTCTTTAATCACATCGAGCTCCAAAAACACAGATTCAGAGATTTCATTTTATACCAACCAGTCCCTGATTGTGTTATTTAAAAGGTTATTGATTGGCATGTATGCAATTTATATTTCTTCCCCATCTTTACGACATGAACTGCTCTATTTACCAGCCAGTGAAGAAAAGCACATTTTTACTGCATCAAACTTAATTTCCCAAGGCTCGTGTTGTGTGCTACATGCAGAGTGGCGTGAACATCACCAAAGTAGACTGAGCCTTCCCTAAATTGTTGGTCTGCATACTGAAAAATATAAAGACTATCATCAAAGGCTACAATTGATGGATGTAACTTAACGCCTCATATGCAGTATATTGACATGTCTAGCAATGTAAGGTTTCATAACCAACGAATACACATTTATTACACCATAATTACACCCGTATTACACCATAATTACACCTTTATTACACCCGTATTACACCTTTATTACACCATTATTACACAATAATTACACCCGTATTATACCTTTATGACACCCGTACAACGCCATAATTACACCCGTATTACACCTTTATGACACCCATATTACACCCATGTAACACCCATGTAATTGTAATGTATGTATTACACTCCTAATACACGCATTACACTTTTATGACCCCTCCCCCTATTACACCCCATTTTCACCATTATTACACCTGTATTACGCCTTTATTACACCCATGTTACACCATTATCACAGCAGTATAACACCCTTATTAAACCCATTTGACACTATTATTAGACCCATAATGCATATTAATACAGACCCCTATTTTACCCATGTTACACTGTTATCACACTCGAATTACACCCATTTTATACCCATGTCACATCCATGTTTCATCGATATTACACTATTATTAGACCCATTTTACACCCATGTGACACGAATATCTCATCCATATTACACCATGTGACACATGGACACAGCTTGTATGAAAGGGAAACTCTGGACAGTAATTGGACCAAACTCTCTGTATATTTTTGGGGTTTCATATGAGAAAACTGCTTCTTATTCTAAACGTTATTATATATCTATAGCTTTTAGTAGACCTAGACAGGGGCTGCAGGCGCTTCCCTCCCTCATGATAAAGTGGTGCATTGGTTTTTAATTTCTGTTGCTTTTTGGAGGCGTCTAAAAGGATGCTGGTAATATATAAAAGTCAAAACTCCTCCTCTCCTCCTCTCTGTCTGTCTTAATAAATGTCGTATTAAACAGAGCGTTTATTGATCCGTTGCTGTAGATCTTCATTTGTACTGGAAGTCTTTCCGCCGGTGTTTCTCGCGCGTGATGACGGCAGAGGATTTCTATCACCGTCGGCAGAATAATTAACTCATGATCACACACTCGTCTGTCGCTCTGTCAAA